>NC_056736.1:271104325-271191809 GCF_019279795.1 Protopterus annectens | reverse complement strand
ACAAAAAAAGGGTACTACAAGACTAAATGTAAAAACAAAAAAAACTCCTCTAGCAAAAAATCTGAGCCAGTGCCCCTTTAAAGTAGTGGATTGTGGAGTGTCTGATGGCAGTGATAACTACCTTATAGTTTGGGCAGGAGGGAGTAGAGCAAGTAAATCTGTGCCAGTCTTTCCCAGGTGTGTGTGTGTGTGTGTGTGTGTGTGTGTGTGTGTGTGTGTGTGTGAATCAAATCTCTGTGTGTGTGTCAGTTATTTGGGGCAGGGACATAAAGCACTGGGTTCACAGCATACCTCTAAACCTCTTAGAGTAAGAAATCTGGACAAAGCCTGAGAAAATGGGGAGACAAAGGCCCACAAATAGGGACACATTTTAAATAATGCCCTTATAAACTTAGAATGTTGCTAGAGTAACAGGGTTTGTTTTAACATAGATTTCCTGAAGGATATGAAATCTGAAACTCAAATATATGTCATTATTTAATGCCTTCAATCTTCAGAGCATCCCAGTGATTTGCCTAAAAAACACAAATTTTACGAGGAACAGACTAAAAATATGAGACAAAAATCTGGACAGTTGAGGGGTATGGTTTACAGAGAGGGTGCTAGAGGACTTTGATTGGACACTCGGCTGAGGACCTAACCCTACAGCTGTACCAGTGGTAACTCTTATTGGAAACCTGGAGGGAGACACATATAGAGACAGCCAGACCCTGCGCTGAGTGTGTTCCCTGTGTGTTCTGAAGGGAAACTGCACCTGATGCAGAGAGGTCTGCATCTGGAAATACTGAGTGATTCCATTTGTATTCCAAGTGCACGTCCCTCTCCAGTGTCAGTGGTGAGGATTCAGGCTCCTTGGTTACTGGCCCAGTGTGGGGGACATCACATACTGGTGGTAGTGGTGGCCATCACATATTGGCAGCAGTGGTGGGCATCACATATTGGCTGACAGTGGAGGGATCACCACATGCTCACATATTGTTGAGCAGTGGTGTGGATATTAATTGAACTCCTGTAGCCTGTAAGCAGCTGTCAATAAAGAAGGTGTTTGTACTCTCAAGCAGACACAAAGTAGACATTCAGAGTTTCATATCACAATTTATTTATTTACTTTTTGTTAGCTTAGTTAGTCAGGGACAGCAGGCATGGATGTCAGCAGATGAGTATTGCAAGCTGACACGGAACCAGTTGGCTGAGATGTGCCAAGCCAAAGTACATGGGCATGCCATCCTGACTAAAGGAGAACTTATTGCAGCCTTAATCACAGCTGCAGCACAGACCAGCAACCAGGACGATAACCAGTCCATTGATGGGGACTTGCAGCTCTCAAAAACAGGACAGTTCAACTTTTCCTCAGAGGATTTAAAAATCCATCTGGAGTTAAACAGACTTGATCTGGAGGCCAAACATTTGGAACTAGAATCATTAGAGAGACTCTGGCATCTGGAGGCTGAAGGAAATGAGAAACTGTGGTGTTTGGGGCCAAAGAAAATGAGAGACTGCGACATTTGAAGGCAGAAGGAAGGTGAAGCAGCGACAGCATGAGTGGGAGATGCTTACTCTTCACCAGGGTCATGGAGATAATGGGGAAGGGAATAACTGAACCCCAGAAGCAATAAAGATCAGTATATTTCTTTCACAATTTACAAAGGGTGATAATTTTGATAGTTTAATTCATATATTTGAAAGGGTATGTAAAAAGTATAATGCTGACCAAGAGCTCTGGGTACGGTTCCAGAGCCAGTTACTCCATGGTAAAGCTGTAACTGCTGTTTCTAAATTGTCTGACACTGACTGTTTAGATTATGATAAATTAAGCACTGTTTATTACAATGTTTTAAATTAACACCTGAAACTTACAGAAAAAAGTTTTGTGAGCATATAAGCAAGGCAGATGAAAGTGTATGTTATTATATTGCTGAACTAAGCACTTATTTTCATGAGTGGGTGTCAGGTCACCACTTTTCAAGGACTGGCAGACCATTTGGTGAGGGAACAAGCCCTTAGCACTTTGCCTGAGGACATGAACATCTGGTTGGCAGACAGAGAATGCAATTCAGTAGATGAGCTGGGGAAAAAGAAGATCTGTACCTAGTAAACAGGGCATCACTGAACAGAAAAGAGATACCCAGTGTTGCAGACAGATATAAAGGAACTCATGGTGGGCAGCCTAAACTGACCCAACAGAGTCCGCCAGTAACAGGGGAAACCACTAGTTCAGGTACACAGCCAGGATCAAGGGTTAAATGCTTTAAATGTAACCAGTGGGGCCATGTAGCATATATATTTCCATGGAGGCAATGTGGGGGAGCCAGCAAGTGGGAATAACAGAATGCCAGTGGTAAGTTGTCTGGAGACAACGTAGTAACAAACTACAAGCAGAGTTTATATCTGATCTCAGTGTATGGAAAACAGCCCACTGCCATGACAGGCACCGCCTCTGATATAACCATTGTGAAGCCTGCAGTGGTTAAAGATGAGCAGTACTTGCTTGGGCAGTATACTCCTGTCAGAGCTTTAGGAAAGATGCCATTCCAAATGCCTTTGGCCAGGGTTCACCTGGGAGGGTAGAAAAGAAAGCAAGCAAGTAGGTGTGTTTGAGGATATCTTTGCAGATGTCTTGATAGAGACTGATTTTGATAATGCATTACCTTGTGTGCATGCAGTGACAAGCAGTCAGGCTTAGAGATAGGCATGTGGGTCTGGTAGCCTGGGGGAGACCCAGACAGACCGCACACCTGAAGCCAGGACTGGTGATGTCACTACTTCACAGAGGGAGCTACCCTGTAGCAGTTAGACTGAAGGTGAACCACAGCTGCTGGTGGGTACTGATGTTCCCTTGGACAGAGTGACTGCAAGGGCAGAGGTGAGTAGTAGTACCCAGGCTGACAGTGAGGCACTGATGTCAGAGGATACCAGACTTCCTGTGGAAGGGGTGCTGGGAAGAGTTACAAAGAGAGATTTGAGAAAGGCTCAGTTCTCAGACCCTACACTAAGAGCTTGAGGGAGGTAGCTAGGGAGGCACCTGATTCTCAAGGAAAAGGGGAATCCATATACTGTAACAAAGGGTTACTGTATAGAGAGTGGACCCCTGAGGGAGGGCTAGAAGGTGAGGTAATATAGCAGTTAGTAGTGCCCAGAGCCTACCATCTAGCACTTCTAGCCATAGCCCATGACATTTCTTTTGCAGGTCATATGGGCATAAAGCATACCAACAGGCATATTATGCAGAACTTTTACTGACCTGGGCCTGCCAGGGATGTAACAGGGTACTGCAGGACCTGTGAGCAGTGCCAAAAAGTAGGCAAGGCAGGAGACAAGGTCAAAGCTCCTTTGATGCCTTTGCCTGTGATTGAGGAGCCATTTCAAAGGGTAGCTACGGATATTGTGGGTCATCTGATTACCCCAAGTTCCACAGGAAAGAAGTATATCCTAGAGGTAGTAGATTATGCTACTAGATACCCCAAGGCTGTGACTCTGTCCTCAAGTTTCCCAAGTGAAATTCTGACTGTCAGAGGTGCCAATTTTATGTCAGACCTGCTGACTTGTCTGTGGGAGTGCTGTGGAGTGAAGCACCTAAAGACAACTGCCTACCAGACTAAAGGTCTTGTAGACAGGTTAAACTGTACACTAAAGACTATGCTACGGGCATTTGCAGACCAGTTTAAGAGACAGTGGGACAAATATTTGCCCCATCTGTTGTTTGCTTACAGAGAGGTACCCCAAGAATCCACAGGTTTTTCACCCTTTGAATTGCTGTATGGGCATAGGGTGAGGGGACCTTTAGATGTGATTCACAATGAGTGGGAGGATAAGTGTGAATCCTACAAGGAGTCTGTTGTGGTATATGTCCTAAATCTCAGGACAAGGCTTAGAGAGCTTGTGGGCTTGGCCCAGGAGAACCAGGCAGGAGCCCAACAGCAGAAAAAAGTCTGGTAAGACAGGAATGTTCAAGCCAGAGAGTATGCTGTGTGACAGCAGGTGATGGTGATCATTCCTGTCAGACACTGCAGGCAGCTTGGGAGGGACCCTTCAAGGTGGTAAGGATGGTCAATGATGTTAACTACATGGTAGAACTGCTAGGCAGGAGGCAGGGGCACAAACTGTACCATGTTAACATGATGAAGCCTTACCATAATAGAGAGGCCCTTTTTCTGAGTATTTGCAGTGGATGGCAGGAGGAGTCTGACAGGGATTTGGTGACTGATCTCCTCAGTGAGGCTTGGACTGACACCTCAGTGGAAGGGGTAGCGATGTCCCGGCAGTTATACCCTGCCCAAGTTCGAGAAATCAGAGCAGTGTTACAGTAGTTTGGGGACATGTTCACTGGGAAACCAGGGTGCACCCACCTGGAGCAGCATCATGTGGATACAAGGCCCCAAAGACCTATAAAGCAGGCCCCTTACAGGGTGCCTGAGTGAGTTAGACAGACTCTGATGGAGGAGATACAGGAGATGTTGGAACTGTGAGTAATCCATGAGTCAAGCAGTACCTGGGCCTCCCCAGTGGTGCTAGTACCAAAGAAGGATGGCAACATCATGTTCCGTGTGCACTACAGGAAACTAAATAGTCACACAGAGTCAGATGCTTACCCCATGCCTACGACAGATGAAGCTCTAGAGCAGCTAAGTGGGGCTAAGTATCTGACCACTACTGATCTTACCAAGGGCTACTGGCAGGTGCCCTTGACTCCCAACGGTAGACAGAGGTCAGCCTTTGTGACTTCTTTCGACTTGTATGAGTTCACAAAAATGCCCTTTGGGATGAAAAATGCCCCAGCAACTTTCCAGAGGCTGGTAGATTGTATCCTAGCAGGAGCAAGAGATTATATCTTTGCTCACCTGAATGATATTGCCATCTACAGCCATTCCTGGCAACAGTACCTTCAGCATGTCTGGGAGGTGCTAGGCAGACTGCAGAGGGCAGGGTTGACCATTAAGCTGAGTAAGTGTCAGGTGGGTATTCCAGAGGGCTCCTAACTGGGACACAAAGTGGGGAGTGGTAAGATCAGGCCAGAACCTGCCAAAGTGGAAGCCATTGAGACATGGCCTGCGCCTGTTACCAAAAAGCAGGTGAGGGCATTCTTAGGGATAGCAGGGTACTATAGAAAGTTTGTCCCCAATCATAGCACCATAACTGCTCCCCTCACAGTCTTGACAAGGAGAAACAGGCCAGATAAGGTAGAGTGGACCCCAGCATGTGGCCAGGCATTCCAAAAGCTTAAAGGAGCTTTGGGAGGACCCTCTGTTAGTCAGTCCAGATTACAGCAAAGAATTTGCTGTGCAGGTGGATGCTTCAAACCATGGGGTGGGTGCTGTACTTAACCAGGTTTCCTCAGAGGGAGAAGAGCACCCAGTAGTATATCTCAGCCATAGACTCCAACCCAGGGAGAAATGTTATGCAGCTGTAGAAAAGGAATGTCTAGTCATACTATGGGCACTGCACAAAATTCAGACTTATCTGTAAGGAAGGTTAGGCTAAAAGCCAGTCTCTCTACTCAGTCTTGTACAGACTGCTCAGCTGGTGGCCTGTGTCTGGCATACAAGGCCATCTCATACTCAGGCTTGATGGAGTGCTGCATATCCGTAAGTCAAACTCCACTCCTGCAACCCATATGCAAGGCCAAAATCTTGTCTGTGACATTAATAGAATTTGTTGGTGGGATAGATTTGTGCCCCAGTGACTCCCCCATCTGTGGAACAGACTCCCTCTCCATGTCAAGCAGAGTACCTCACTAGCCCTCTTTAAGAGGAACCTGGATGACTGAATGGGAAACAGAAAATATACCCCTGGGATCCCACCTGTGTCCCTGCTGGAGAGGAAAAACAGGTGCTGACTATGTGGGAACATGGGTGAAATTCTTGGTTAGGCTTATAAAGGCCTCCGGGCCACTAGTCTAATATCACCGTATGAACCAATTAAAGTAAATTCACTGTTGTTACAGACCACAGTCCCTTAACACGTCTACATAGTGCCAGACAGCAAAATGCCAAGTAATAAAGGTGGAGCTTAGAATTGCAGGCATATGATATGACAGTACAACACCGTAGTGGTGTCAGCAATGCCAATACAGAAGGGGTCTCCAGACAGGGAATGGGGTAACATATTCCCAGATAGACTTATTTCTCTCAAGCTGCGTTTCCCAAGGGTCACTTGAAAAACTAGCTTTAGTCTTCGGGGGGGTGGGGTGATGTGATGATATGGGCAGGTGCCAGCATAGCCAGCTGGAGTTTTGTAAAGAATGATATGTACTTTGAATATCAAACTGATTTATACAAGATGCTTGTGTTACAAATGTATTAGAACTGTATATCATTTGTATATCAAACTGATTTGTACAGATGCTTGTGCTGAAAGATGTATTTGTGAGGTTTGCTTGTTAAAATGTATCAACAGTGCACCCTGCTGAAATGAAAAGAAATGCACATGTACTATTGTAACCAAATTAAATGTATATGTTTTAATAGAGGATACTGGGACAGCAATGCTTAACCAGCTAGCTAGCTTTAAGAAAAATAAGGGAAATGTAAATGAACTGTTAACTCATTAACCCCGAGTAGCTTCTCATGGTGCCTGTGTGTTTAAGCCCGAGCACGCCATGAGAAGATACAATTTTCAAGCCGTTACCCCTGAGTGCTTCCACAAGTGAGAGAAAGTGTACAGCTGATTTGTAGTTCACCTTAATGTAAAACACTCTGAAATCTTAACTAAATATGTAATTTATCATATCTAGTTACGATTCAGTGTGTTTAAACATTAAGGTCATATTGAAGTTTTCTCAGAAAAAGGGTTTTAAAAGTTCTTGCTAAGCAAGTGGTGGCAGCCAGTCAGATTCTTGCATTCCGAGCCACCACTTGCACAGCACCTCCACCCCCAACCTAAGCTTCTTTTGCTCTCCCCTAATAAATAGTGGGTCCAGCAGCAGGTATTTCCTTCTTTCTGCGAAGAACTGGAAATTTTACCTGCTACTGAATCCTCTATTTTATTTCACCAGTCAAGGAATTCACGGACCGCCATATAGGCACTACCAGGAGTTCCCGTTCAGCCACTGCAGTTTAGAGTTCCCAGTCAGCTCAGCGCAAAAGCTACCTTCTTTTCCTGCCGTTCCCTACCTAAGTGGTGAGGTACTGTACTTGTTTGTTTCTGCAACAGTGCTCCGTTTATGTATATAGTACATTCTACTTCAGGTTGCTGCCATACGTTAGCTGTGCAAGTTCTTCCTATATAACACTGTCATTTTAACAAAATTGTACAGAGCATAGTTGTGTATGTGTTTTCTTTGTGTCGCATGTGGAGTTGAGTAAGTGGTGGCATAGTAAGTATTACAGATGCGTGTTTAGTTATGCATTGTTATTGCCACAACACACACAGTATTTATTTAGAAGGTCTGGAAGGATGCGCATCATCAGACAAACTTGACCAGCTTGCTGTTTTTTTTCCTCTGGGTAAAATGTGACCTAAACTATTATCATCTGAGCTCTTGATTTTGAACCGTTTCTTACAAGGTAGCCTTTTTTCGTCTGCTGTTGGCTTCCGGGTTGTACGTAGCATAAAATGATAGGTAATTTAGTGCGATGCGAGTTTGGTCAATAACATATCAAACATTTTTTGGAAGCACACTCAGAAGGCCAGAAGGAAAATGATTTCAGTTAGACATGCTGTTAACTAGGTAATTCTAGTATGTGGTTGATTTACTCTGGGATTTACACTGAGAATATCAAAGGCTCCGCTGTCATAAATGGAGAGAGTCCGTCTTTAGTATAAGTGAGGTGGCTGTCCTGGAATTTGGCAAGCTTGATAGACATTAATAATGATGCCAAATAAAAAATATAAATTTAGATTCAGATTAGCCACTTCCCTCCAGTTGGTTAGTATTACAGTATTATTTCAAGAAATATATAATGAAATAATCAAATGCAAGCAACAGGAACTAATTTTTGCAGAGGTAATGCGTTGTGTACTTGAAGTGAACTCTCGCAACAGTCAAACTATTATGCCTGATCCTAAGATCACATGTTCCATTCCACGCCTTATTAAGCATCTAGGAATAAGGCAATACACATGTCACAAAACATCATTAAAATTATTGCATATGCCTTTGTACAATAGGTAAGAAAAATGCCATACCGAAATTGATTTCAAAATAAAAGACAAGAGCTGCATCATATGGAATAGCCTTGATACTCCAAACCACCTGAGTGCTTGTCCAGATCATACTTTCAAAGTATTTAGTGATCCATTCCATAAAAACAGCACTTGTAGCTTTGACAGCTACCAGATCTATATAAATCTGGTTCTTAGCTAGACATAACTGTTAAAATTATTTTAGCAGATGTGTGGCAAGAAACAATTTTGGTCACAGGGAAGCTTTGCTTAGTCAATCTAGCCATTACTGTTCTTGTATGTAATATATCTGGTTCAGAGTTCATGCTTCTGCAGAACAGGATCCAAGGGGTAACTTCACTTCAAGAGCTAACTTATTTCAAAGATTTTGAAGTCTTTGGGAAATAAATGTTTGTGTGTGTGTGTGTGTGTGTGTGTGTGTGTGTGTGTGTGTGTGTGTGTGTGTGTGTGTGTGTGTGTGTGTGTGTGTGCCTGCGTGCGTGCGTGCGTGGCCCATACAAGGGGTCATGCCTCTGTAGTTTTTTTTTTTTACAACAAAAACTTTATTCAGTGTTAATGAAGTCAATAGATAAGACTGTTAGTCAAGTCATGGAACAACAATTGAGGACAGACTTGCTCAATAAACAAGAACAACTAAGACATTGACATCTCAAACAGAGTAGAAATTAAAAAAATAATGCATTAGTGGTTGAGTGACCACATAAACAAGAAAATGTGCCCCACTGCAGTTATTTTGGTAGGGATGGCACAGTTTATTACTGCGGCAACACAAGTCCTTCATGATGTTTTTCCTTTATTTAAATGCTATAGCTGATATCATGCAAATCAGGTGCAGGAGCCATCTTTACTCAGTTAATGTCTGGCCCAGATTAGATAGCACAATACTAAGGACCCTAAACAAATGATTCATCAAAGGGGGTAGTGCCTTCTGTAAGACATATTCACTGTGTCCTTTACTGCTAACCATATTGGTACTGACTCAGAGCATTCTATAAGTAGATAAAGGTAGCTGGCATTGTCTTCACCACACCTCCAGCATTTAGCATGACCTCCTAATCTGATTTTGAACATTTTTGCCAAAAATATTTTTGAGCAAAGTATGAGAAGTGGGAGAATCCCCAACATCAAGATCAAGCCAAGGTGTTCTTCCAGATGCTATAAGGAATAGGGTTGTGCAGCAATTTTTCCTGGGTGCTTCTGTCTTTGTTAAAGATAGTGAAGCTGTAATCATCTTTAGAGCCTGTTAAATGCTTTTTCAGACAGGTAGGTGTGCATTGGTCAAGATCAGGGAAGAGAAATATTCCAGCAGATATTTTGTAATATTAGAAAAACACTAGGCAAGATTTTAGCCAGGTCGAAATTTTAACAGTTTACAGATACCGACATTTGAAGCATTTCTGATGGTTATTAATGCTAGAAGCATTCATAGTATATATTTTTTTAACTGAAAAACTAGCTACATTCCCACAAGATTCATGGTGTTACTGTTTGTAACAATGACTGCAAACAAGTTCTGTCAGGGTATAAATGTTTTTACTGTTACAGACATTCTAACAAAAAATCAGGTGGAGGTGTTATGATAGGGATTACAGATAATTATGCCACCTGTGAGGGATTACAGATAGTTACGAGACCAGTGATACAGGTTCAATAACACCAATACTATAGACTGTGTAACTGTGACACTAAAGACAACCCTACTAATTTCATGAACTTTTAATCGTGGTTTGACTTCAGAATGGGGGAAATATGCAGGAATGCTACCATTTTTCTTTTTTTTTTTAAGTTTGTTGAAAGTCCATTGGGCCAGAATGAGGCAGTTTTCAATGGAGGCCAGGGGAGAAAAGCTACACATACAATTATTACAAAGCTAATATCAACAAAGTGTGACATTGCAGACAAAGAACATTTGGAAATAAGTCTGGTTTCTAGGTGGGTGATGTGTAGTTGGTGAGAACTGGTATAGGTTCATAGGTAGGTACTAGGCTATTGGCCCTAGGGCCTATATAAGCCTAGCCAAAAAAATGTACCCTGGCTTTCGCCACCCAAGAAAATTATTTTCCTGTGCCCCTGTCGAGCAGAGCCACAGAAGTGATCCCTGGGGGGAATTTCCCATTTCCCATCCAATCATCAAGATTTTTCTTGAAGAGTGCTAATGAGGAGCTCTGTTTGACATAGATAGGTTCCAGAGTATGGGAAGTCTATGGGACAGGAATCTATCCCTCCAGCATGTTCTGCTTATTGTGGTGACAAAGTTTAGGTCCCTAGAGCGTGTAGCTCGGAGGGATTGGGATTTCTTTAAGTGGAGCATGTCCAACAGCTCTGGGTTTGACATAGCTTTGTATGTTAGGCAGAGATCACCCCTGAGTAGGCGATATGCGATGGAGTAAAGCTGTAGTTTTTTGAGACGGTCTGCGTAGGGCATCTGTTTGAGGCCAGTAATCCTCTTTGTAAGGCATTTCTGTGGTCTTTCCAGTTGTTGTAGATGTCTTGTGAGGTACATACCAAAAGAGGTGTTGTACTCTATAATGGGTCTAATGAGTGATGAGTAGAGGGGAACAATGACCTCTTTTTTCTGGATGAGAATCCTTTTGTGATGAGATGAGCCATGTAGAAGGATTTCCTGACCACTGTGGCAATGTGATTATCAAAGGAGAGACTACTGTCCACCTGTGTCCCACGGTCTCTTTATCACATTTTCGGCATTAAGTAGACTACCAGCTATGTGGTAGTTCATGGGGACAGAGTTTTTACCAAAGGGGATGACAATACACTTTTTGGCATTGAGCTTCAGGCCATGGCTTTGACACCAGGTATCTGTCTCAGTGAGGCCCTTTTGTAGTTTGTCCACATTGTTAGAAGTTTCGATTATGGCTCCTAGTTTGCAGTCATCTGCAAACTTTGTTAGCCAAAAACCTTCTGTGTTAGCCTGCACTTCAGAGAAGTAGATACCAAACAGGAGAGGACCCAGGACTGAACCCTGTGGTACTCCACTTGTCACTGGTCTGAAGTCAGATTTGGAATCTGCTACTTTCACAATGTGGGTTCTGTCCGTGAGCCAGTTGGCAACCCATCTTGTGACATAGGGATTTATACCTAGTTTAGTGAGCTTATCTATAATTCCAGAGTGGGGGATGGTGTCGAAAGCCTTGGCCAGATCTAGATAAGCTGTGTGAACCATTTTACCCTCATCTATGGCTTTGGTGACTGCTTCAAAGAAGTCAATCAGGTTTAGGAGACATGATCTGCCTTTTGCAAATTCAAACTGGGTAGGGTCCAGAGTTTGGAGATTACCAATGTCTTTGTTTATGAGTTCCATGATGATATGTTCCATGGCCTTGCAGACCAGGCTCGTCAGGCTAATGGAGCGGTAGTTCCCGGGGTCCATCGTGGCTCCCCCTTTGTGGAGTGGGATAACCGTCGTGGTGCACCATTCATTGGGTACAAAGTCTAAGGTGAGGCTATGATTGAACATAGTACTTAGGTAGGGTGCCAGTTCATTCTGTAGTTCGTGTAGAGGCATGATCTGGGATATTGTCAGGTCCCATGGATGCTGTGTTCTTGGCTTTGGAGAGTGTGTTTTTTACCTGTGCAGCCGTGATTATAGGAACTTTGCATTCTTCCGGTATAGAGATCGGCCCTCTAGGGGGTGAGAGGGGGGTAAAGTTAGCACTGAACCTATCTGCTAGGATGTTGGCAATATCAGTTGGTTCTGTATATTTAGTGCCATTGTGCTGTAACTCAGAGCAGATCTGAGTGTTCCCATTGAGATTCTTGACATAGCTATAGAATGCTTTGTGGTTGTCTTTAGAGTCAGTGGCAATTTTGTTTTCGTAACTAGCTTTGGAGGATTTTTTGAGGGATCTCACCTTCTTACTGAGGTTGACCACGGCATTCCTCCAGTCATGGGATTTTACTCTGTTTTGCAACAGTTTCTATCTTCTGTTGTAGAGCTTGTTTATGGCAGATGACCACCAGATTGGCTTCCTTTTTTTGGAGGATAACATCTTGGTTCTATTAGGGATAGCATGATCCATGCACTCATGTAAGTGCTTATAAAGTGCATTTGTGTAGGATTCAGCAGTCATACCTCTATTGTCCTTATGCATGGTTGTCATGAAGTTTGCCACTTCTGTCTTAAGAAGTGTGAAGTTGGCTTTGGAGAAGTTTTTTACGATGGTTTCCCTAATTGGGGGTGGGGGTGGGATGTGGATGTCTAGGCTGATTAGCTTGTGGTCGGATCTGACCAATGAGGAATTGACCTCTGGTGTGGAACACTGGTTTCCCATGTTGGTAATGACCAGGTCTAGGATATTGCTGCCCCTGGTGGGGATGTGAATAAGTTGATCCAAGGCGTTGGAATTTATGAATTCTAGAAAATGTTGAGCAAAAGAGTTGGTACATGAGTAGTTTTCCCAGTTAATGGTGGGGTAGTTGAAATCACCCAATACTAGGGTGTTGGGTTGTACCCTAATGCTTTCCAGTGTATCAAGAAATGAGGAGTGTGAATCCTGGGGCATGGTGGGGGGTCTGTAGCAAGCTACAATTTGGATTGCGGTCTTGCCCAGAGTTAGTTGCACTTGGATAATCTTGGATGCATTATGCTGTGCAACTAGCCTGGAGGTGTGGATATCAATGAATATGGACATGCCTCCGCCTTTAGTGCTTCGTTCTGGTTTAGCTGGCCGAAAGGTGTGGTATGAATTGTAGCCTGGTAATGCAGGGGTGCTCTCTGGAGCTTTGAACCAGGTCTCTGTCACTGCACAGATGTCAATGTTCTCCATTTTAAGGAGTGCCTCGAGTGAGTGCATTTTGAGGTTTAGACTTCTAGCATTGAGTAGAATTACCCTTGGATTTTGCTTGCTTGTACCTGTTACGGTGGTGAATTTGTCATTTGAACCTTGCCTAAAAAAGGCACTATAGGGGTGGCAAGAGCCTTAGCCAGTACCTGGAATCCTAAGGGCGACAGGTGCAGGCCATCTCTGGCAAAGCATTGTGGTCTGTCGATCATGTTATCCCAGGCAGACAAATACTGGATCCCCTTAGAATGACACCAGAAGCTTAGCCAATTGTTGAAGTCAATCATTTTGTCCTTGTACTGTGGTATCATTCTGGGTGATGGCAGGATGCTACTCAGGGTTAGGGTCATACCTGCCTGGGATACAAGATTGGAGAGCTCCTCCATGTCTCTTTTCATGTAGTCCAGGGAGGTACGTCTCAGGTCATTCACACCAACATGGACAATGACAGTGTCATATTTGTACTTATTGTGGAGTGACCTGAGTGCATGTGTTATGTGGCAGATCCTGGCACCTGACAGGCAGCTGACAGTAACTTTCTCCTTGTTTAGTCTAGTGGTGGAACATCAGTGTGCCTGACTATAGAGTCACCTATGACTAGAGTGTTGAGTCACGTTGTTATGCCTTATGGGCTGTGGTTGAGTGGCACACTGAGTTTGTGGGCTATGTGTCATTTGGGTTGTGTTGGGGGGTGGAGTTTGCTTGTGTTTATGCTTTGGATGTCCCTGATGCTTGGGCAGGTTTTTATTGAGAGCCTCCGTGAATGTAGGTGTGTGTTTTGTGTTTCTATGTGTGTGTTTTGGTGGTGTAGGTTTTGAGGGACTATGTGATGAGTGTGGTGTGGTACAAGTGTTTACCTTATCCTCTTGACTGTCTAGTCCAGTCTTGGGTGAAGAGAGCCTTGCTTCCAGTTTGGCTATTTAAGTGCATCTCTCACAGGTTGTAGTGTTGGGTGATAGGAGGAGAGGGTTGTCTGTGTACATGAGGCAATTGCTGCATTGCCCCAAGATGCCCAGATTCATCAGGTAGACAGGAGAAATCACTGGGAGCTGACCCTTAGACATGCCTGGATAGGTGCTTATTTATTAAGTACTAAAAACTGCTTTCCTCTAGACAAGTGAGGAAAGTTGAGTGCTGTAGTAATTTGCAGCTTATGTAATGCTTACAATGAGTTCTGAACAAGTGCTGAGTTCAAAGAAACAGATTTGAGTGCTGAAACTAGAAAACTGGCTAGTTATAAGAAAAAAAACTAAGCTAGAAGGCTTCCCTCCAACACAGAAGGGCTTGGGGGCTCAGAAGCCTACAAACAATCTAGACCACTTAACAGGAAAGGCAGGAAACAAGCTTAAAATTTGTTTTGTTCTCTTTCCCAGATGCTCTTTGTACACAGTAGGAGTGCCTGAAATCAGAATATGATCTCACTGCACTCAGTTGAGTGAGCAAATAAGATGGGCCCAGAACGAGTATCCAAACACAAATTTACAAGAGGGGCAGGCAGTTTCAAAGCCACTAGGATTAATACCAAAACAAAAAACAGGGTGGGTGGGAAACTAACTGAATAACAGAGTCAAAACTTCCACTTGAGTTAATATTCATGCAACACACAAATCAATTTAAATACTGTATTATTTGAAAAAAGTGCAGATAAAAGGTACTTAAATTCTCTTATACGTCCAGTTGAATACAGCTAGATCTTAGCTGGCCAAAGCTGAGGTTTTTAAGCAAAAAATATTTCAAACAGTACCACTTAAATAGGCAGTGACAGAAATCAAAGAATGTGGCTACCCCCACACCTGCAATTGCTAACAGACAATAAAATTCAAGCAAGCACAAACTGAAGAACAGAGTAAAAACTTCCACTTGAGTTAATATTCATGCAACACAATTCAATCAATTTAAATACTGTATTATTTGAAAAAAGTGCAGATTAAAGGTACTTAAATTCTCTTATACGTCCAGTTGAACACAGATAGATCTTAGCCGGCCAAAGCTGAGGTTTTTAATCAGAAAATATTTCAAACTGTACCACTTAAATAGACAGTGACAGAAATCAAAGAATGTGGCTACCCCCACACCTGCAATTACTAACAGACAATAAAATTCAAGCAAGCACTAACTGAAGAACAGAGTCAAAACTTCCACTTGGGTTAATATTCATGCAACACAATTAAATCAATTTAAATACTGTATTATTTGAAAAAAAGTGCAGATAAAAGGTAATTAAATTCTCTTATACGTCCAGTTGAATACAGCTAGATCTTAGCTGGCCAAAGCTGAGGTTTTTAAGCAGAAAATATTTCAAACTGTGCCACTTAAATAGGCAGTGACAGAAATCAAAGAATGTGGCTACTCCCACACCTGCAATTACCAACAGACAATAACATTCAAGCAAGCACTAACTGAAGAACAGAGTCAAAACTTCCACTTGAGTTAATATTCATGCAACACAATTAAATCAATTTAAATACTGTATTATTTGAAAAAAGTACAGATAAAAGGTACTTAAATTCTCTTATACGTCCAGTTGAATACAACTAGATCTTAGCCGGCCTAAGCTGTGGTTTTAAGCAGAAAATATTTCAAACTGTACCACTTAAATAGGCAGTGACAGAAATCAAAGAATGTGGCTACCTCACACTTACAATTACTAACAGACAATAAAATTCAAGCAAGCACTAACTGAAGAACAGAGTCAAAACTTCCACTTGAGTTAATATTCATAGTTTCATAGTTTCATAGTTTAGTACTAGGCTATCTGCCCTGGGGCATTTGTAAGTCTAGCCATAGTGATGTGGCTTTCGCCACCCCATGAAATGGTACAAAAATGCACAGAACAGATTTAGAATACTGTGCCTCTGTCTAGTAGTGACACAGTGAAGGTCCCCTTATATAATAGAATTAGTTTACTGTGCCCCTGTCTAGTAGTGACACAGATGTGACCCCTGGGGTAAACTTACGATCTCCCATCCACTCATCAAGATTTCTCTTGAAGAGAGTTAGTGAGGAGCTCTGCCTAACGTGAACTGGGATTTTGTTCCAGAGCATGGGAAGCCTCTGGGTTATGAATCTATCCCTCCAGCATGTCCTATTCATACTTGTGCCGAGGTTTAAGTCTTTAGCTCTCGTGGTTCTGATGGATTTGGATTTTTTGAGGTGGAGCATGTCCATCAGTTCCTGATTGGACATGGTCTTGTACATCAGGCACAGATCACCTCTGAGCAGGCGGTATGCTACTGAATAGAGCTGGAGTTTCTGTAGTCTGGCAGAATAAGACATATGTTGGAGACCCTTGATCCTCTTGGTGAGGTACTTTTGTGGTCTCTCCAGCTGTTGCAAATGCCGGGTGAGGTACATACCAAATGGGGCATTGTACTCAATCATGGGTCTGATGAGGGAGGAGTATAGGGGCACAATGACATCCTTGGATCTGGTGTGAATCCCTTCATGATAAGGTGTGCAAGGTAGAAAGTCTTTCTAACCACTTTGGCAACGTGGGTGTCAAATGAGAGGTCGCTGTCGACTTGGGTCCTTAGGTCTCTGATTACTTTTTCCGTACTCAGTGGGTTGCTGTCTATGTGATAATTTGTGGGTACTTTGTTTTTCCCAAAGGGGATGACTATACATTTTTTGGCATTTAGTTTAAGGCCATGACTCCGGCACCAGTTGTCCGTTTCTGTGAGGTCTTTTTGTAGGATGTATGTGTCCGCTGGTGTATCGACTATGGCGCCTAGTTTGCAGTCATCTGCGAACTTTGTCAGCCACAACCCTCCCATGTTTGCTTTAACATTTGAGAAATAAATGCCGAACAAGAGGGGTCCCAGGACAGATCCCTGTGGGACACCACTTGTGACTGGCTTTGAGTCTGACATTGCTCCAGCGATTTTAACTTTATGGGTTCTGTCCTTTAGCCAGTTTGTAACCCATCTAGTGGCATAAGGGTTTACATTTAAGCTGTTGAGCTTATCTATGATGCCTGAGTGGGGTATTGTGTCGAAGGCCTTAGCCAAGTCCAGGTAGGCTGTATGGACTGCTTTGCCCTCATCAATGGCTCTAGTGACTGTTTCGAAAAAGTCAACCAGGTTCAAAAGGCAGGATCTGCCCTTTACAAAGGCGAACTGGGTGGGATCAAGTGTTTGTAGGTCCCCAATGTCTCTGTTTATGAGTTCCATAATGATTCTTTCCATATCTTTGCAGACCAGGCTGGTTAAGCTTATAGGGCGGTAGTTCCCAGGGTCTGTAGAGGCACCCCCTTTGTGGAGTGGGACCACTGTTGCTGTACGCCAGTGTTCAGGTACATATCCTGTAGTAAGGCTAAGGTTAAATAGCATTTTTATGTGCGGGTTTAGCTCCTCTTGGAGTTCACGTAGCACGCAACCCGGGATACCGTCAAGTCCCACTGATTCTGTGTTTTTAGCTTTGCTGAGGGTGGCTCTCACCTGGACATCTGAGATGACAGGGAGATTACATTCAGCTGGGATAATTATTTCTTCTTTTGGGGGTGAGGGAGGAGAGAAATTTGCACTGAACCTGTCAGCCAGAATGTTGGCAATATCTGTGGGTTCAGTGTATTTTTTGTTGTTGTGAACTAACTCTGAGCATATCTGAGGGTTTCCGCCCAGGTTTCTAACATAGCTGAAGAAGGCTTTGTGGTTATCTTTAGTGTCCTTAGCGATTTTTCTCTCAAAGTTGGCCTTGGATGTTTTTATGAGAGAACGTAGTTTTCTGCTAGTGTTGATCAGAGATGTCTTCCCTTTATGGGATTTTGCTCTGTCATGCAGTAGCTTCCTTCTTTTGTTATACAATTTGTTAATGGCTGAGGTCCACCAGACAGGACGCTTGCCTTTGGTGGAGATGTCCATAGAAAGCATTTGTGAAGGATTCAGTATTGTGGGATGTGGTATCCACTGGCCCAGTGGGCTTAAAGGATACCATCTCAGTCTTAAGAAGAGTGAAGTCTGCTTTTGAGAAGTTTTTCACTGTGGTCTTTTGTGCTGGAGGTGGGGGTGGGATATGTATATCCAGGGTGATTAGTTTGTGGTCAGATCTCACTAGTGAGGGGTATACCTCCGGTGTGGAGCATTTTGTCCCC
Source organism: Protopterus annectens (assembly GCF_019279795.1). Lineage (NCBI taxonomy): Eukaryota > Metazoa > Chordata > Ceratodontiformes > Protopteridae > Protopterus > Protopterus annectens. The sequence continues at coordinate 271,173,800 of NC_056736.1, read as the reverse complement.
ATGTTTGTGATGATCAGGTCTAGTATATTATCTCCCCTAGTGGGAGAGGTGTCTAGTTGTTCCAGTGCATTTGAATCTATGAATTCCAAGAACCTTTGGGCTAGGGTGTTAGGGCTAGAATAATGTACCCAATCTATGTTAGGGTAGTTGAAGTCTCCCCGTATGATGGTATTTTGTGATACATTCATATCCTCCAATGTCTTCATGAAGGCTGAGTGGGGTTCCTGAGATTGGGAGGGTGGTCTGTAACATGCTACCAGTTGTATAGCAGTTTTGCCTATGGTTAGTTGCACCTGTATGGTCTCCGATGCTTCATGTGTTGCTACTAACCTGGAGGTGTGGGTGTCCTTGATGAATATGGACACTCCCCCTCCCTTTGTGGTTCAGCCCGGGTTTTGGGGCCGAAAAGCGTGATACGAGGTATAGCCTGGTAGTGCTGGGGTGCTCTCAGGAGCCTTGAACCAGCAATTAAATCAATTTAAATACTTTATTATTTGAAAAAAGTGCAGATAAAAAGTACTTAAATTCTCTTATACGTCCAGCTGAATACAGCTAGATCTTAGCTGGCCAAAGCTGAGGTTTTTAAGCAGAAAATATTTCAAACTGTACCACTTAAATAGGCAGTGACAGAAATCAAAGAATGTGGCTACCCCCACACCTGCAATTACTAACAGACAATAAAATTCAAGCAAGCACTAACTGAAGAACAGAGTCAAAACTTCCACTTGAGTTAATATTCATGCAACACAATTAAATCAATTTAAATACTGTATTATTTGAAAAAAGTGCAGACAAAAGATAACAAATTCTCTTATACCTCCAGTTGAATACAGCTAGATCTTAGCCAGCCAAAGCTGAGGTTTTTAAGCACATTATACTGCATGGGTCATGTGGCAAATGTTTGATTTTACAGCTTGTGTATATTTGGCTCTACTAATGAGGTCACTGGGGCTAATGTTTCATGTTGGTTGCCGTGCATACTTGGAAGGGTTGCTCAAGGGGTTGTTGATGGAAATGTTGCATTCTGGTGCTTGTGCATAGTGGGGCAAACTGCGAAAGGGGTCGCTGGGGAGATATTGCATTTTGGTGTTTGTGCACACTCAGACTTAGTTTATGGAAATGTGGCTTATTTTTAGCTTTCGTTAATTAAGTTTGCAAGGGAGCATGTCAACGTTTCAGGAGATGTATACATTTCCCTCTGCATTTTCATGTTTTGTGTTTTATTGTTCTTATGTTATGCACTTTGTTTTTATTTCATTCTTGACATACATTTATGGCGTCCGTTCACTTTGTGGTAATCTGGAAGCACTCCGTAGGTAGCTTATTTTGTAGTTTAGGCATGCAAAAGCAAAGCTTTATTTATATTATTAATAAAACAGAGGGAATATTACAGGGAAAACTCAACTGGCATGGTTCTGACCTGTTGTACTATATACTGTGACATGGTTTTGATGTTTTCTGTGCAACGGGCAAGAAAATTGGTGATTAATAGGGGTTGTGTACATGGGTCATGTTGATGTTACACATACACACACCCACACACACACACACACACACACACACACACACATACACACTGTGAAAAGTCAGCATTAGACTAGATTTTGTTTTCGCTTGGACTAGAAATTTCTTAGCAGATAACCTGAAAAATACTGTAGTTAAACAAACGTAGATAAGTAATTATGTACACTTTGGTTTCATTGTATATGTAGTGGGTGGCACAGTGGCACAGCACATAATGTGTGTGTGGGTGTGTGTGTGAGTCTGGTGCCTGGACATTATATGATTGACTTCAATACTTGGCTTAGTTTCTGATGTGTTTCCAGGGGGATTCAATATTGGTCAACATGGGAGTACAAGGGTATCAGACCATATTACTTAGCAAATGATGGTCTGCACCTGTGTTCGTGTATTTGATATTTACTGTTTATTCCACAGGATTTTGTGATGTAGACAAACAATTGTAATATGACTCATTCCTCATTGCTTGGTATGTTGCTACAAATAGGTGGGAGGATGGGCTCAATAATAACTTTTATACTGTTTTTGCTGAGTAAGTGAATGGCAGAAGCCAAGCTATCTAGTTTGACATTTCTGCGTGTCTTATTATTATTAATATGATTATAGTGAGTAGTTGCCTGAGTGAGATAAAGTTTATTACAGAGTGACTACTGACAACATGGAACTACCATATTTTTATGCATTTCTCCTGGCTTTGTCAGTCATGTGTGGAATTTAGGTGGGAGGAAGGGCACAGTAATATGTAAGTGTTATACTATTTGACTGACTATGGCCTTATAACAGATTATGACTGTGTTGCATAACACCTGCAGAAGGTAATATAATGAATGCCAACAATTATCACCTGTGCCTGGCCATGAATAACTTTGCAAGTCATCAGCACAGTGCAGTTACAATATAGTACTGAGTCATTGTCACTTTTCAGGTAAAACTGTCAGTAGCTGTCACTGTTATTCACATAAGTAGAAGTCGTTATCACATTGATGAATGCACAACTCACATTTGGCTCTTTCTCCACTTGCAGTGATTTGCAATACACCCCACCCCTCCACCCCTCCACACTACTTTCATTTATGTTATGTATACAATTTCAAGAAATGTAAGCAGTCTACTCTGGGGAAATAATAGAAATAATTAAAAAGTTGAAATCTCATAAAGCACCAGGTCCGGATGGATTGACCGCAGAATTTTATAAAACTTTTTGTGACTCCTTTGGCAAGATACTTCCACATATATTTAATTATATAATTAATAATGGAATTAGTGATCCTCATTTTACTGCATCCAGAACAATTCTTATTCCCAAAGAAAACACTGACTTACATAACCCGGACAATTATAGACCTATCTCTCTTTTAAATATTGACATGAAAATTTTGACATCTATCTTAGCTAATAGATTGAAGAAAGTAATAGACTTAATAATATCCAATGAACAGGCCGGATTTATGAATGCCAGACAAACTACTGACAATACCTTATCATTACATACATTAATTTCATATGCTTGTCAAAAAAATATTAATGTTTATGCTCTCATTATTGATGCACAAAAAGCATTTGACAGAGTTAATTTGAAATTTCTGTTCGATCTTTTATCATACTTTAATATACCTCAAGAATTTATTTTAACATTACAAATATTATATAATAACCCATATACAACTTTATACATTAATAAAATTTTTTCTAAAAGAATACAAATTAAGAATGGAACTCGTCAGGGCTGTCCTTTATCCCCTATATTATTTAATCTATATTTAGAACCACTGTTTTTACATATTAAGCAAAATATATACCATAATGCCCCAATAGTTTATGGCACTAAGATATCTATGGCTGCCTTTGCTGATGACCTCAATATTTATTGTATGAATCCAATTTCAGATACCAAAAAAATACTAAAAGCAGTGGAAGATTTTGCTGATGTATCCAACTACAAGATAAATCTTAAAAAAAACAACTTATTTCCTTTGAAAGCACCGAAACCTTTTTCTCTTTTACCATTGGTAGGACAAATTAAATCAGAGAATAAGATAAAGTACTTGGGTGTTATCTTTTCTACGGATAACAGAGATTTCTATGTGAATAATGTCAAGTTGCTTTGGGATCAGATATTGTCCGATTTAAGAAGATGGAATAATTTGAAATTACCAACAATGGCAAAGTTTCAATAATTAAAATGAATGTGTTACCCAGAATTTTGTACATTTTTAGAGCTACTCAAGTTTTGATCCCCAGGAAATTTTTCAAACAAATTCACATGGAATTGGCTAAATTTATATGGGAACCTAAGAAGACTAGAATATCATATGATAAATTGATGACTCCGAAAAATAAAGGAGGCCTAGATCTACCTAATTTTGAAATGTATTACTTAATAATAAATTCTAATACAATTTTAAGAATAGCTTACTATGAGATATCTAGTAATAAATGGTCACCCAAATGGGTAGTTATGAATCATAAACACGTTGTAAGTTTGAACATTAACCCGAAAGCTTTACCTTTTTTAAGTAAAGATTCTTTTAAATTATTTTCTTTAATGGAGCATATTACAGTATATATAAGTCTAATACAAAATCTTTTCCAATCATTAAATCTCTTACAGCATATGATGACTTTTCAACCCTTTCATAAGAACCCGAATTTGAAAATTAATAACCAAGTAATAGATCTTAAAAAATATCCACTTATAATTAATCTAACTTTACTTGAAATATATCCATATCTTAACCATTCAGTTCATGATATGTTGCAGGGGATGAATTTTCCTAAATCTTATTTAATAATATTGAGACAATTGAAGGATCTCTCTGTAAATTACTTCAAAGACTTTAAAATTGATGAGGAAATGTTAACTACTTGTTCAAACTTATGGTTAACTCTTAGACAAGATATCAAATTTATTACCTCTACAAGTGAACTGATAAAAGAGCTGAAATATCAAAACCAAATACTTTTGTCAAAATATTGGAAGGATAAAATACCATTGATAGAAGATAACAAAATACTAAAGGCAATTAACTTAACAATAAAATCAGTTTCTCTTCAAAAGTTAATATTTACACAATTGATGATATTTAATAATGCCTACTATACACATCTTAGCTTGCATAAAGTCAATTCGAAAAACTCGCCCAAATGTCCATACTGTAAAGATCAAACGGCAGACCTCTTGCACATGTTCTGGAGCTGTAAATGTATTTACAAACTTTGGAATTCCTTAAAAATTCATCTACAAAAGATGGGATATCAACATTCTACACTTTCTTGGGAATTTATGATACTACATATTCCTCCTAATAATTTGAATAGAACTCAAATGATTATACTTATGAATATGTTTTTATTAATGAAACTTTATATAGCTACAAATTGGTTGACTCCATTTCAAACTCCGTGGGAAATCTTTAAAGGTTTAGCCATGAAATATATTCTAGCACATAAACTTTTAATTAAGGATAATAAAAGGAATATTAATAACCCGAAGGTGAGGGAACAAATTTTCAACATTATATTAGCTTAATGTACCGAAATCAGCTCAATCCCAGGACAGGCATACTTGATGTGAAAGTTGGTAAGAACAATTCATTCTAATGGTGGTAGATTCTTTTTTTTGTTTAACGGATGGAAGCATTCATGTAAATAATGCACATAGTTTGTAGTATGGGTATTACTAGTTTAATTTGGGTATTATTTGTATTTTCTTTTCTTTGCTGTTTTCTTTGTTGTATGGAAAATTGGTAAAATAATAAAGATTCATTATGGAAAAAAAAAAAGAAATGTAAGCAGTCTAGGAGGGAAAATGTAGACATTACATCTTCAATTGCTGTTTTTTCATGAGAAAGTGGCTGGAATAAGAGGATCTGTGGTGTACTGTATGAAGAGTTTGAATATATATATCATTATTGACTGCCTTGCATCCTCTCATTTGACAAAAAATCATAAATTGTTTTTAACTATAAGGCAATGACAATATCCAAACTCATATGTTGTATTTATTTGCGACTATTCTGCACTGCTGTGGTAAAATATTTCCTGTGCTTTTGAACTATGAAGTCATTCTGTTGAGTTACTGATTATAGTCTTGCTCTTTTATTTATCATTAAAAATATTTAACCACCCTTTGTGGGTGAGATACCAGAGGCATATTTCACCTGTTAGACTATTTGCATATCTGTTTGGTGAGCTACCCAGGGTGTAAAGTATCTGGGGACACACATATATATATATATATATATAAATATATATATATATATATATATATATATATATATATATATATATATATATACACACACACACACACACAAACACACAGATTTATATGTGTATGTATATATATATATATATATAGATATATAGATGGAGATATAAATATATAGATATGTATACATATATATATATATATATATATATATATATATATAAATAAATAGGTGCATTGCTTTTCACGTGCCTCTGTGCAGGTATATTACATCAGAATGTTGTATTGCATTGTGTTTTTCAGGTGTGATTTCAAGTGTAAAGCAACACAGCCACCACCAAAGATGCCATCTGTTGAGGAGAAAGCAAGCAGCATTTACCTGTTGGGTGAGGAAACTGACTGTGATGGTTGTAGCAGTGGTTCAGACAATGGTATGCACCTTGATGTACCACATAATGCCAACCAGAGTGAGGATGATGATTATGACTCAGAGGATGACATTCCACTCGCATGTCTGTGTGAAAAGGTCATTGCCTGTTTTACGGATGATGCCCCTGTGCCCGCCATTCCTGAAAGACCACTACGAGTTGCCAAAGCAGACATGACCAGTAATTATGACACTGACCATGACAGTGAGGATGAGGTGCCACTTGCACACCTAAGGAAGGTGCCCACACACAAGTTGGCCACACACAATGGCCACCAAGTGCATTCAGAGTATGACGCAGATGATGACTTGCCTTTATCTGTGTTCACGAAAGCACGTGGTCTGACTGACACAACTATGCAGTCCTCCACAGTGCATGGCACTGCAAGTGCCAACAAGGGTGTGGATGTGCCTTCGACTGTGCATGATGTGGGAAGTAGTCCAGAGTATGGTGATTGGGATGGAGAAAATCCTTTAGATATGAGTCCAAGTAGCTCCTTGTCAGAGAATGATATGGGTGTGCCTCAGCAGGGAGCATGTGTCAGCAGTTCACTACCAACTGCAAGCAGTACAGTTGCTACTGGCATTGAGAGAGCACCATCTCTCAACCCATCAGCCCTTCCCATTTCCAACTGTTCCTTGCGACCCAGTCAGGTACGCCGAGCATGCCCACCACGTAAGATCACGTGGGAAAAACACCTTCAAACTTTACACATTGAGGAATTTGTGGGGCCAGTAGGACCAATAAATCACTTGGGCTCAGATAGCACAGAGATGGACTTCCTGAATTTGATGTTCCCAGAGGAACTATACACCCGTATTGCTAATGAAACAAATCGCTATGCTGCACAGAGGCAGGCTGCAGCAGGCAAGGTTGATACGCGGTGGAGTCCTGTTTGCCCAGGAGACATACGCACATTTCTAGGTGTCAGAATATACATGTCTATTGTACATGTTCCTGAATTGAGGCAGTACTGGGAAACGCACCATGTACAAGGTCACTTCCCAATAGCAGAGTACATGATCAGAGATAGGTTTGAAAAAATTCAGCAGTACTTCCACTGCAACGATAACAGCCTGAGCCTACCACAGGGATCTGGGGGTGATGACAAGCTACATTACGTACGGCCAATACTGGATGCGGTACTTCATGCATGCAGGACACATTACAATGTGCATCGTGAGGTGGTTGTGGACGAAGCCATGGTTGGCTTCTGTGGACGCTTGACATTTAGACAGTTTATGCCTGGTAAGCCCGAGAGGTATGGCATTAAGGTGTGGGTGTTGGCAGACTCAACCAATGGGTATGTATGTGAATTCCAGGTATACACTGGAAAAATGGAGCAGAATACAGAGGTCGGGCTGGCACACAGAGTTGTGGTTGACTTAACTAGGGGACTGATTGGCAAGAAGCATCACATTTACTTTGATAACTTCTTTACCTCTGTTCTGCTGGCACAGCAATTGCTGAAAGATGATCTATACTGTTGTGGAACCATGCGCACCAATAGGTCAGGATGGCCTCTAACATTCAACAGACAGGCCATTGGAAATGCAGCTCAAGGCTACTACAAGCAATTGCAGAGTGGACCACTGCTAGCTGCTGAATGGAAGGATAGCAAACCAGTATTCCTCCTGTCAACTAACTGTAACCCAACCTTGCCAGTCTCCAGCACATACAGGACAAAGCATGATGGAAGAAAGGCATCGGTGCCATGTCCACCAGTTGTAAACATGTACAACAGTTACATGAATGGGGTGGACCGAGCAGATCAGCTCAGGATACAGTATCCCAGTGCCAGAAAGGCCCAAAAATGGTGGCTGTACTTGTTCTGGTTCTTATGGGATGTGGCCATTGTCAATGCTTTCATTATATTCCGTGAAAGTATCAGCTATCAACAACTGTCACACTCTGGGCGTGCTATTCCAGCAACACAGTTACAGTTCCGAAGGAACCTAGGCTTGCATCTACTTGCCAGTTACACGAAGAGGAAAAGATGCACTGAGATTACTGTCCCAGAGGCTGTGAGTCGATCTGAGCATGGCTCTCACTTTCCGGTGAAATGGCGTAAATCAAGATGCAAAAACTGTGCCAGCAAGGGTAAACGTGCTGAGCCATCATGGGTTGCCCGACTTGCAAGGTCAACCTGTGTGTCGAATGCTTTGGCGTGTACCATGACCATAAATTTCTCCCATAGTGCTGTTGTCATAGGTAAGCATGGGCTTGGGTGTGCCACTGTGATGTAATGCTTCCCTCCGGGAAAGGACACATGCAAAAAGACACAGCCTGGGTCAGTCTTGGTCTTTTGACATGTTGCCTTGATGTAGTTCTTCACTCAGTCTCCCTCCCTTCAGGTGTAGTCAATGTATGTAGGTCAGGGCAACAGGGTTTACATTAGCTCCTCCCTTCCACTCCTAATGGCCATTGCTGAAAGGACACATGTAAATGGAAAAGGCAGAGGTAAAGCAGAGTGCCTCACCTGTTTTTTCAGTGTACATGTGCCCTTTCTGTGCCCCCATGTCAGTTAGCAGCCAAGCCCTTCAGCACCAATGCCAGAAAGGTCCCTCTTCAGTCTTTTTTGCCAACTGCTCTTAGGTTGGTGGGTGCATTGCGGGGGGCATACCCAGCCAGCATGGATCTTGTGATCCACCTGGATCGCAGTTGGGAACTTGGGAGACTCTTTAGCTCAGTCCCATAGTGCTGCTGTCCTAGGTAAGCATGGGCTTGGGTGTGCCACTGTGATGTAATGTTTCCCTCCGGGAAAGGACACATGCAAAAAGACACAGCCTGGGTCAGTCTTGTTTTTTTGACATGTTGCCTTGATGTAGCTCTCCACACAGTCTCCCTCCCTTCAGGTGTAGTCAGTGTATGTAGGTGCGGGTAGTAAATGTATGAAGGTCAGGACAGCAATTAGTGAGTTACTTCCCTTAGGTCCATTGCTGAATGGGCACATGTAAAGAGAAAAGGGAGACTGCTGACACTGAAGGAGGTCATGAGACCATAGTGGTATCAGCAGTCTGAGTGGACTGCCAGCAAAGCTATGGGACACTGCAGATAACCAACATCTGGAGCCCCATGCCTGTCCTTGGCATATTAGTGGAGCGGCGGTCCTTACCCTGCTTTTTCTCTTTACATGTGCCCTTGCTGTGCACCCTTGTCAGTGTCCACCCATGCTTTATTTCAAGTAAGGCAAAACTGTCTTTTACAGAATGCGTTTATGCATGGCTTGATGCACAGGGTCGGTGGATCTACAATCTGCCATAACAGCATCACCGCGGAAGATGTTCACCTGTTCAGAATGGATGGCATTCACCTAACTGAGGAGGGCATTGCGTTGTTCTTGACCGACCTCCACAATGGCGTGAGGAGAGCCATGCAAGACTGCTAACATGCAGCTTGTGAGAAGAATGGAAAACACCCATGACCAAGTCGGACCAGTATAGTAAGTAAAACACTATTATGAAATGTGTTGTGTAAAATTCATTTCTCTGAGCTTGGCAAATAACTGTTATGGAAATTATGATTTTTTTTCATATTTTGGTAAATAACTTTGCAAGGGAGCATTTGAATATGCTAAGTAATACCTCATTTTGAAAAGATTATTTCTAGTTCTAACATGGTAAAAGAATGGGGCCTGTATGTTGTACTCATAGGCAGATATCAAAGTTTGTTTCGGACTTACATTATGGAAATTATGATATTTTGTCATATTTTGGTAAATAACTTTGCAAGGGAGCATCTGAATGTGCCAAGTAATATCTCATTTTGAAGAAAGTATTGCTGGTTCCAACATGGTAAAATAATTGTGCCTGTATGTTTGACACGTGCAGATATTAAAGTTTGTTTGGGACTTACGGTTATGGAAATTATAATGTTTTTCATATTTTGGTAAATAACTTTGCAAGAGAGCATCTGAATGTGCCAAGTAATATCTCATTTTGAAGACAGTATTGCTGGTTCTAACATGATAAAAGAATTGTGCCTGTATGTTTGACACATGTGCAGATACCAAAGTTTGTTTTGGACTTAGGTTATGGAAATTATGATTTTTTTTCATATTTTGGTAAATAACTTTGCAAGGGAGCATCTGAATGTGCTAAGTAATACCTCATTTTGAAAAGATTATTTATAGTTCTAACATCGTAAAAGAATGGGGCCTGTATGTTGTACTCCTAGGCAGATATCAAAGTTTGTTTCGGACTTAAGTTATGGAAATTATGATTTTTTTCATATTTTGTTAAATAACTTTGCAAGGGAACATCTCATTGTGTGAAGCACTACCTCATTTTGAAGACAGTGTTACTCCTTACAACACGGTAAAAGAACTGTGTCTGTGTACTGTGCACAGTACAGATATCACAGTTTGTTTAGTCTTGTACGAGTATGAAAATTATACATTTACAATACTTCTCATTATTATGCCCATATCTTTGCGAGGGAGCATGGTAATCACACAAATGATGCATCATTTTGAAGCTGACATTCAGATGCACAACTTCTACACTGATATATAGGCTCTGTCTGTTACAGCTGATGCGATATTATGCTTTGCTTATTTATCAATTATGAGAAATAATATATTAATCATATTTCTGTGAATATCTCATGAAAGGAGCATCACACAGTAATGGTTAAGTTATCACTTTAAAGCTGACATTCATACTAACAAATTACATTCAAATTGTATGGGTCTGCATGGTACATAGACCAAGATATTGTGCTTTGTTTTTCCAAAAAGGTAAAAAATATGTACAATATCAGCATTCCTTGCCAAATATTTAATAATGACTTTGATATGCACTATCAACATTTACACTGTTGGAAAGATCAGTGTCTGCTGAACAACTTTCGCGTTTACATTTTTAGTGTAGCTCTTATAGTTAAAGAGTTATGAACATTTGTTTTCTGTATAGTATTACAAATGGATTTTCTGAAAATGAGCTCAGGCTGCACTGTTGTTCCTATGGTGGAATTAAGCAGGCAGCTTTTTCTGAGCTGCTCCAGAGTGAATGAGTTAAACCATTAAAATGGCACCCCACAGTGCTGAACAGGCCTGGAGATGCTAGCTCTGGGAAAAAAGCCTTTGTTCATTAGCTCAGTAAAAAGAGGGGAACCTCAAGGCACTGCCATAAACATTTAGATGTGTATTGTAGCCGTCTATGCTAAATTCATGTCTCAGTTCAAAGAAGAATACTGTGAGAACCTAGAGTCAGGTGACCAGATGAGGTAATTCTGCCAGCCCTCTTGGGAATTATATTTTAGATATTGCAAAGAGAAATCTCAGAGCATTGAGCATTCTGTTTTTGGGGAACCCGACTAGAAAAACCCTCACCCACACATCTTGCCATGTGGTAGTAAGTAACTTAACTAGAGAACAGTAATTCTTTTAGATTAGCCAGGAATATAGTGAAGCTTAGTTTAGATATTGTTTTTCTTTATTTGTCTGAGTCTATCCATCAATGTTCTTTTCAATATTTCCTGTGATCTGAACTCTGTGATTTACTGTGAATATATATTCAGCATTTTCATGCTCTTTCATTATTTATTATTAAATATATTTAAACTTTTATTGTGGCTGGTCCTTGTAGAAAGTATATAACCTTTGAGAGTACTTATATTTATTTAGTGACACTGTGTGAGACACTCCACAAGGCCTAGCTGTCTTGGTCAACTACTATGATTTGTATTAATATTAATTTCACACAGTTTAATTGGATACCCTTTGTTAAGGGCCTTAGAGTATCTGACTGTGGACTGTCTGGTGGTGTTGTTAACTACCTTATACTCACATAAGGGGGCATAGCTAGTAAACCTGTGCCAGTCTTTCCCAGTTGTGTTTTTTGTGTGTGTGTGCATGTGCGTATGTGTGTGTGTAAATCAAATTTCTCAGTGTGTGTTTCAGCTATCTGGGGCAGGGACATGAATCACTGGGTTCACATAGAGGGGGCTGGAAGACTTGGACACTCAGCTGAGGAGCTACCTACAGCTGTACTAGTGGGAAATCTTATTGGGGACCTTGAGGGAGACAGATATAGAGACATCCAGACCCTGGGCTGAATGTGTTCTCTGTGTCTTCTTAAGGAAAACTGTGCTTAATGCAGAGATGTCTGCAAATGGAAATACTGCATCTATACATTTGTATTCCAAGTACGTGTCCCTCTCCAGTGTCAGTGGTGAGGATTCAGGCTCCTTGATTATTGGCCCAGCATGGGGATGTCACATATAGGTAGCAGTGGTTGGCATCACATCCCCTATGACAGTGAGGAAGTTAAGAAAACAATGGTGGTCCAAACAGCAGGAAAAGTGCTTGAAAATGCCACATTAACAATAAAGGTGTAGAGGATGAGAGCGGGAATTTTTAATGAGGATATTGTTAGGGTTATTGAATAGGATACTGCAAACTCTTGGGTTAACAAGCTTCTGGAGTTACCAATAAAGATGTAGAGTATGAGAGGAGGGAACTTTTTAATGAGGATATTATTAAGGTCATTGACTAGGATACTACAAACTCATGGGTTACCAAGCTCCTGGAAAAACATAGTGATATCAGTCATACATAAAGAAGGTAAGTGCTCCACAGTTCCTTCTCCTACACAGCCACATTTATACTGAACCAAGGCTATGACTATTTTGGCCCTGCGGTTAGCTAAGACTATGCCAAGTATACCACACTTGGATCAAGTTGAGCGTGAGGAAGAAAGGAGACCACTTGATAATATTATTACAGGACTAATAATCATTCAAAGCATGTAACTTTCAGGGAATCAGTTTGCAGTACTGAGTCTAGATGTCGAGAAAGTTGTTCACAGTCCTGTAATCATTTGGTTTTCCAATGAGGCTGCAGCAATTGCGAGAGTGCATATACAGATTCATTAGCTACATTGAAAATACTAGCATGGCTTTCAAGGAAGCTTATACTGTTGAGAGGCACAAGAAAGGATATTCCCTTATTCCTGACTTTCTTTGTCCTCTACCTGGAACTGTTGGCTGTGGAGATAAGAAGCTCACCTATACAGGAGTAGTGTTGAAGGAGAACACAATCTAAAATTGCATTTTTTTGCTGATGATATCTGGCTAACAATAAGAAACCCTCAAAAGGAGATGCATCAGTTGATCAAACTATTACAAAACTTCGGCACAATTTCAGGGTATACGATAAATGTAGATAAACCTAAAGCATTAGCAGTTAATTTTGCATGCATCACACGAAGAGATGTTAGAAAACATTCAAGCTTTTAGAATGGAAAATGTTGGGTACAAGAATTAGATCAGAGGGTTTAGATCCTGCAGTGGCATGTATTACCAGATAGCCTATATTTAGTTCAAGCCTTATTGCTGTTGCCAGACAAGCAATATTTAATAAAACTGAAGGGGCAGATGAGTAAAACTCATACAGAATGCCAAGAAGCCAAGGGTAGTCTGGGACAAAGTTGCTTCCCCGAAGCAGGAGGTGAGGTTGGCCTTTCCTTACCCGCTCCAGTACTTGGGTTGGTTAAAGTGTTTTTTTATAAAACATACCAAGTGACAACTATAGGAGACAGTAGGCATAAGATCAGTTAACTTACCACAGTCACCTTGCAAAAGGAAATAGAAGTGTTGTCTATCACAGCTGTGAACAGGTGAGCTAATAGTTTAGTATCAACAGGTGGGTTAGAGCAAGACAACAGACAATATAGTACATCATTTTGGAAAAGGATAGGACTGGAAATGAAGTACTGGAATCATATGATGGAAGATGGAAGGGTGTTGACCTTGCAGTAATTACAGATAAATTATAATTTATCTCAGAAGGTTACACTGAAATATAATGCAATGGAAGTAAGAGCGAGGAATACAAACTGGAAACGAATCTGCTAGAGCTGATTAGATCAACAGTAGAAGTTAGAGAATATAATGTGGTAAGCACTGGAGTGATCTCATGGGCATATAGGATGTCAGGAATGTCTAAAGACACAGTTCTCCTAAATGTGAAGGTTATGTGGGAGAAAATTATTAACAGGCATACTGATAAGATCAAGTGCAGCAGAATATCTGAACCCAAGACAGACTGCAAACTCTTGTAAATTCAAGATGTTTAATTAGTGATCTTGGCCTAAATATTTCCTTATGCTTTTACTCTAGCTAAGATAGTTCCCAGGAGTGGACAGTAACTGTTGGAGATGTGAGGAATAGAACAGAACAGAACAGAACATAATTTGTTAATACAGAATAATACCATGTCTTTCTTTTTAATATGTAACACTACAATGCTAAATGCTGCCTTTTGCAGTCATTTAAAAATGTTCTATTTTGCTTCACCCATCACTATAAAGCAAATTGTTACAGCCATATTCAGAAAAATATGTTTTTCTCCTTGTGGGGATTAATATGTACTGAGCAAAGCAATGCTACTTTCAGTGCCCATTCTGCAAGAAAAAGAATGGAAATAAACCTTACACCATTATCATAATACCTTCCATACAACCTCTTCATGCATTTTTATTCACCCTATAACTGAATACCAAAGAACATTGCAAAGCTGTCGAGTATCACTGAGGGCTTTTCTTGGAATTATTTTGAAGAAGGCACTAAACAGAGAAGACACAGCAGCCAGTGTACAATTCAAAGAGCAGTTTTTAAATCACCAGCATCAGCAAACACCTTCAGTGCTGACTACTACAGTTCTGCAAATATTAAATCAAATGTACATAAGTGCTGACATCATATCAATTAAAATAATTCATATTAATCAATTTCCTTCTCTCTCTGTATCTGTGTCTCATTTTACACTTTACCTGCTCTTCTGTAGTACGGCTCGAGTTAGATGGGTTTTTGCAGGCTTGCTGCTGTTCTCTTTGTGATGTTCTTGCAAGTTTACAGTTCTCCTCTCCCTCTGGGAAACACAGTATCTGAACCAAGTGGTATTTCAGCAAACTGCAAACCCTCTTTCCATTACAGCATGGGATTGAAAAGGAGAACAGAAGACAATTGATGGGAAACAAGAGCTGTTACTTAAAACCTGATTGAAGTCTGCATAAAATTCCATCAAAACCTGTAATAAAGGTGCTACATTAATAGGAAGCTGAGATGTAATGTTCACGTCCTTTCTTGTGTTTAGTGAAATAGAAGTAAGAGGAATAGTTCACTTTGTTGTGCATGTTCTCGCTCTCTTTCTCTAAATATGCCTCTCTGTATCTTTTTCTTACTTTAATGAACAGTGATGAATGGAATTAAATCTGGTACTACCTAGAGGAAATCTATGCAATGCATTCCTGGTACTTATTTCGGTGACTTTATCTTGAGATATGCAGACGCAAGAAATAACAATGTTGAAAGGCTTCCACTAAATATCCATAGTGCAAACAAAACAATAGAAACAAATATTACAACACAACTTTGAATTAGAGTAGTACCTTTCATACAGCCTCTACATGCTGGTTTACTCCATCCGTAAGCTGGTGTCACAAAGCAGTGCTTATTATCACACACAATCTCCAGGTCGCTGAATCTTTCAAAGGGCCTTATTTAATTAGGCTCATTATACTAAAGGCATGAGGCAGAGAATGCTCTTGTCCCTCTTTCTTCTCCTCAGTCAGCAAACAATGAACACTTTCAAGTATATTTGCTAAACTGCCAACATCAGCACAATAGATTGCTAGTGTTGAATGTTAATGTTACACAAACATTACTCACATATCCATAACTACTTGAACCATGGTAAGTCTAGGAAAACATTTTCTTTCTACCTGTCTTGATTTCTCTTTCTCTCAGTTTCACATGCAGTTTTCTAGCACCATAAATCTTCAGTTACAATGATTTTGCAGGTTTGGCAGCATATTTCTATTCTGTCACAAATTCGTCAGGCTCTGCTGTAAGGCTCCAGTTCGCCCATCTCCGCAAGAAATAAAGGAGCATCTGCAACCCACTCCAAGTACTTTATTTTTTAACAAACTCCCTTTCCACTACAGCATGGGGATAAAAAGGAGAACATGGGAGACACAAGGCAAACTAGCACTATTCTGTGGTACCTGTTGTGGGGAAGATGCATGCAAATCAGCATGTAAATGCTGTATAAGATTAAAGATGTTCTACCAGTCATCAAAGTGTTTGACCACACCTATTAAATAGGTTCATAGGTTACTTGGCTATTGGCCCTAGGGCCTTTATAAGCCTAGCCATGTTATAACCTTGTTCCCTTACTGACCAAGTTGTAAAGTCTATCTCTGCAGGGTGAGTCTATGATGCGTACTTATCGAAGAGGAACATAGGTGACACCTCCGAGGCAAATTTATCGTCTCGCATCCAGTTGTCTAAGTTGCACTTAAATAGGGTCATTGAGGAGCTCTGTTTTACATGAATTGTAAGTTTGTTCTAGAGGAGTGGCAATCTCTGTGAGACACATCTGTCTCTCCAGCATGTCCTGTTAATATTGCAGGCTAGGTTAAGATCCCTAGATCGAGTGAATCTTGTCCCATTTGACTTGTGGATGAGCAGCATTTCTACTAGGACAGGGTTCATTGGTTCATAGATTAGTACTAGGCTAACTGTCCTTGTGGACCACTTTAAGCCTAGCCAGTTACCCCATGTGAGAATCAAACCCTGCACCTTTTGTTTGTAAGGTAAACACCTTAACCATTATGCCATCCTCCCACCCTATCTCTGAGACTGCTCTGCAGGCCAGGCACAAGTCACATCTCAGCAGCCCATAAGACACAGAGAACAGTGACAGGGCCTTCAGTCTGTCCATGTAGGTCATCTATTGAAGGCCCTGAATTTTCTTGGTGAGAAACCTCTGAGGTCTCTTCATCTGCTGCAGGTGTCTGGTGAGGTACATACAGATGGGAGCATTGTACTCTACTACTGGTCTGATGAGGGATGAGTACAGGGGGGTTATGACATCCTTAGCTCTGGACACTAAGCCCTTACTTATGATATGTGCAATGTAGAAGGTCTTCCTTACCACTGTGGACACATGGTGATCAAAGTTAAGGTTGTTATCAACCTATGGTCCCACAGGGTTTGAGCTAAGGGGGTTTTGTTAATACTGTAAGTTGCAGGGACTTCCCCATTGCTGAAAGGGATAATGACGCATTTTTTGTGTTCAGTTTAAGTTCATAGCTTTGGCACCAATCATTTGCCTGTGTAAGCCCTTTTTGCAGTATGTCAACATTGTTGTGGGACTCAACGATTGCACCCAGTTTGCAGTCATCAGTGAACTTGGTAAGCCACAGGCCATCTATTTTTGCCTGGATTTCTCAGAAATGGATTCCAAACAAAAGGGGGCCCAGCACAGTTCCTTGTGGTACACCAGTGGTAACTGGTCTGCTGGTAGAGGTGGAATCCCCAAGTTTGACTGTATGTGTTCTGTTGGTGAGCCAGATGGCTACTCATCTAGTGACGTATGGGTTAATCCCCTGCTGGGTGAGTTTATCATTGATGCCTGAGTGGGGGATTGTGTCAAAAGCCTTGGTTAAGTCAAGACAGACTGTATGTACTGTTTTGCCTTCATCGAGGGTTTGGTGACATTCTTGAAGAAGTCCACCACATTTAGTAATCATGATCTACTCTTAACAAAGACAAATTGGGTTGGCTCAAGAGTTTGAAGGTCAACTATGTCTTTGTAGATAAAGTTTGTGAAGGTTCTCTCCATGGCCTTGCAGATAAGGGTGGTTAAGCTTATGGGATTATAGTTCCCAGAGTTGGCTGATGGACCCCCTTTGTGCAAGGGAATTATTTTTGCTGTTTTTCAATCTGCTGGGACAAAGCCAGTACTTAGACTGTGGTTGTGTTTTTTGGCCATGGAAAGTGTGGTTATGACCTGCTCTTTGGAGATACTAGGTAGAGGACTGGTGGCAGGTATGCTTTAGGGTATGTCTGGTGTGGACGGGGAGGTGAAGTTTACATCAAATCTGTCTGCTAGCAAGCAAGTTGGTGATGTCCTTAGGTTTAGTATGAGTGATCCTGTCCACTACTAGTTCAGCACAAAGCTGGGTCTTTCCTTTTATATTTCTGACATAGATAAAGAATGCCTTGTGATTATCCTTAGCTGGGAATGCTAGTTTAGCTTCGTAATTGGCTTTGGAGGACTTTAAAAGATATCTAATTTGCTTGTTCAAGCTGTGGAGGGTGTCCTTCCTCTGCTGAGTCAGTTCCCTCTTGTTCTTAGACATTAGTTTCTTCCTCTTGTTGTATGATCTATTTATGCTTGATGTCCACCAGGGTGGCTTGTTTTTTTGTGAGGACCTTGTTTTGATCTGTTCAGGTACAGCTGAGTCTATGCATTTGTATATGTGTTCATACAGGGCATTTGTCTACACCTCTGTATAGGAGTCATTGTTGACAGAGGCAGCAGAGGGTTTGAAACTATTTATGCCATCACTTAGGAGGTAAAAGTTTGCTTTGGAGAAATTTTTCATTCTTTTTGCTTCGGGGGGGGGGGGGGTCAGGTATCGTTGCTACTTTAAATTAGATGGATTTATGATCAGACCTTAATAGGGAGGGCAACACACACGGGGTCCCCTAAGTTGGTGAGTACCAAGTCTAATACATTCAAGCCCCTTGTGGGGGTCCAGACTATCTGTTCCAGAGCATTTGTATTAACAAAGTCTGAAGTAACTTAGGGCAAGCATGTTGTGTGCTCATATATATCTCCCAGTCAATGGAAGGATAGCTGAAATCAACCATGACCAAAGTGTTTGGCTGTATAATGAGTTATTCAAGCAGGTCCAGGTAAACAGAGTGGTTCTTGTGGTTCACGATGGGGACTAATAGCTAACAATGATATGGAAGGGGGCTTTACCTACATTTAGTTGGACTTGAAATAGCTCTAGATAGTTGTACTATTTAACCAGTCTTGAGGTGTATTTGTCTTTAATGAAGATGGATACACGTCAGCCTTTGTTTCTTTAATGAACATGTGGAAGGCATTCTAGCCTTGCATGGCCGAGGTGCTCTCTGTGGCCTTGAACCATGTCTCTGTGATTGCACAGACATTGTCATGTTAGATCGTAAGAAGTGCATCCACTGAGTGCAGTTTCCAACTTAGTCTCCTATCCAGGGAGTGCAGTTTCCAATTTAGACTCCTATCCAATGAGTACAGTTTCCGATTTAGACTCTTATCCAGTGACAGCAGTCTCCAATTTAGACTCCTGCCCTATAAAACAATTTCATTCTCTCTCTCTATATATATATATATACATACATATATATATATATATATATATATATATATATTTATATATATATATATATATATATATACTTTTCTCTTTTTCATGCTTCATGTGTGGCTTTTCTTGTGCTTTAAAACTACAGTTAAACTGATTTGTAGAGGTATAGAACAATTTTCTTATTTAATCTCGAATCCTGTGGGCTATGTTCTCTATGTAATTCTTCCAAGGCTCCAGTTCTCCCCTCCTTGTATAAAACACAGGAGGTGGTCCAAGTTCAAAGTCATGTTTGCCACCCCCTCTAAGTATTTTAACTTTCTGTTAAACTGTTAGACCCCACCCCCTTTCCAATATAGCACAGAAATAGAAAGAAGACTGAGAAAGAAGAAAAAGGAACAATTTATATGCTGTGAAACCTGACTGGGGCATGATTAAAACCCTAGATAGAGGCTGTATGAAAGGTACTGCACTAAAAAAAGCTGTGCTATAATGATAATTTATATTGTTATATTTAATCAAGAATAAGTAAGAGAAATCTTTCACTTTATTTTACATGGTGTGTGTGTGTGTGTGTGTGTGTGTGTGTGTGTGTGTGTGTGTGTGTGTGTGTGTGTGTGTGTGAGTGTGTAAGCGTGCGCGCGTGTCCATTTCTTAACAGTTCTGTCCATATCAATAAACAATACTTGTTAATCCAACTGCTGAAAAACGACAGAAGAAACATATACAAAATACTCCTGGTATTTAATTATTAAAAGCACACAGATCCAAAATCTAGCAATCTTCTAGCTGTTTCTGTGGCACAGAGGGATAAATCCTGACTACAGCCCAGGTGACCTGGGTTCTATCAGCATCAGGAAGGGATGGACATACCAATTCAGGGAGGGAGGGGGCATTTGTTGACAATGCTCCTTAAGGGGAGGTGTGGTTCAAAGAGTGGAAATGCCCTCAGATGTGTGTCAATGAGAGCATGGCAAGGGGTAGGGAAAATGGCTAGGTAAAAAAAAACAGATAGAAGATGTACAACAGCCCCCCTTAGGAAGCCCATAGGTTCCTTGATGGCCCCAGCTTAAACTTTGGTCATTGGGCCAGGGATAAACTGAAATGTTGGTAAACCCAGCAAAGAACATGAGGCACTGGGTCAGAATAACAGTGGGTGGGGGGATTCTAACAATGTTCTAATTTATTACTGTCGCACAAAGGAAGTTCAATAGAAACCCATTGCACAAATGCAAGAAAGGAAATAAACTTTATATTAGAGCTTTTCATTAGTCCAGCACCTTACTCAGAAATGGCATTCATGTTGAGGCAATGTCATACCAACAAGCTATGCTAATAAACTAGTAATGAGGGAAGTATCTTCACCCTTTCTTCATCTTCCTATCGCTGTCTCATCTCATGCACAATGTACAAAACGGAATATTTAAAAATACAACATATGTACTCAAAAATCAAAATACATTATTGAATCAGTGTTTCATTTATAATGGAAACATAATTCACTTTACAGCCACAGATTACTTACTTACAAATCCCAGTTTTAATACAAGGAAAATGGCAATTGGAACAGCAGCAGCAGCAGCAAACAAAGGCAACACCAACCTTACAAAACGTCTTAAGTCTAAAAGAAAAGCAAAATGCAAGCCATTAGACTGATTACAATTTGTCAACTAAAACAATTATTATATTCAGTTTAATCTAACAATGTTGAGTCTTCAGTACTTTTATTTTCCAATCAACATATTGCAGACAACAGCTTAACTTCCACAGCTTTCACTTTTGCACTATGTAACAATAAATACAGTGCTCATGATCACCAAATAGCTCCTTCTTTGTACACTTCAGTTGCTCCTAGGTAAAAAAGGTAAAAACAAATATTTGCTGAAATAACCAGGTGGTGAAACGTGTGTGTGTGTGTGTGTGTGTGTGTGTGTGTGTGTGTGTGTGTGTGTGTGTGTGTGTGTGTGTGTGTGTGTGCGTTTTTGGGTCAGGGTTAAAATAAGGGCTAGGTAATGGGAAAAAGTTTTAGTGTTGCAAGTGTTTAATGTTACGAGTGTGTGTCAGAGTGTTTTATGTAGTGGCAGTGTTAGGGAAAGGATTTTTCTTAAGGTAATGTGTAGGACTAATGTCAGGGGCAGGGTTACAGTTAGGGAAAGCAAACATGAGTATGGTGGTGCAACAGTGCTGATTAGTATGCTGTCAGTATGCTGGCTTTGATATAGTCTGCTTTGAAACTTTTGTACACTGGCAGAACATTCTTCAATCATATATACATACACACACACACACACACACACATATATATATATATATATATATATATATGCATACGTATATATATATATATATATATATACACACACACACACACACACACACACACACACACACACACACACACACATATATGTACTGTGAATATCTTAAAACTTTTGCAATGGAGGCCCATGGGATATATGCAAATGAACCAAGTGTTTTGCTATTCAGCTTCTGAATGCCCATGACTTTTTACTTTTTTTTAAGTTTTTATTGATACATTCAGGCCAATAAAGCCAAACCCCACTAGCTGTGGACAAACATGAGGTTCTTAAGTGGTCATTTGTATATACCCCATGGGCCTCAATTACAGGAGGTTTAAGGTATCACACAGTGAAATCTCTAGCTTGGCTGTGTTCTTCTTGCAGTTTATAGGAACAGAGAAACACTGAATGGAGGTCCTGCTATTGGTATTTCAATAAATTATTTCGTTGTTGGACACTGGTCTTTGTGGTTCCTGGAGCTCCATTCAGTGGTTATCTGTTCCTGGTTTCTGGTTTTTTTTTTTTTTTTTTTTTGGGATTTTTCTTGCAGTTTATCCTGAATTTTTTTGTCTGTGTGACCTTCTTACCTTTTGGTTTATAACTATAGCTATATAAAAGGTTGTTGATCTGTGAACTCCCATTTGTTAGCAGATCAGTTGTTTAACATTGCAACACTGGGGTATTTTCACTTTCTCTCCTACTGTGTCATCTCGGAGGTAGTGTATACACATACACATACACATACACACACACACACACACACACACACATATATATATATATATAAAGAAAGCAAGGGTCTGTGGGTCTTAGCAATAAAACTAATGTCTTTTGGCTTTTCCGGTTAGGGGTCACCACAGCAAAACTCCAGTCCGCTGATGATTGGCAGTTGATTTTTATGGTGCCGAGGTGCCAGCCCAACACCCAACCTTCAAAGAAGGCACACCCATTCACACATGCACCTACCTGCATGTCTTTAAGCATCACTCGACCACAGGGAGGACATGCAGACTCCACACAGAAGGTGCTCCAGCCAAGAATCGAACCGGAGAAAGTACAGTTGTGTACACCTACCATAAATGTAGGTGTTCGAGTGTATTCATTGTTGCAGTCATCATTTTTGGGTTATCTGCTTGCAGTAGCCCTCAGTCAGCCTGATTAACAAAGTCTTGGGTCCTGCTTCGGTTGCTGTTCCTTCTTCCATGACGTCAGGTCTTCGGGGGTATAAAACATGCAGCCGATGCCATTACATCAGTTTTTCTTGCCCCAGATGTCTGGTGCCCCCGTAATGGGAATTAAATCTATAAATATACAAGGTTATACCTCCAACAAAAAAGCAAATACACCAAAAAGCTTTTGAAGATAGCAAAGGAAAGTAGAGGTATATCCAAAAAAAGAAGGGGGCTGGAGGGAGGGTAACCAGGACTGCAGCAGTGAATACACTCAAACATCTACATTTATGGTAAGTGTACACAACTGTACTATGTTCTTCATGTTTCACTGTTAAAGTCATCACTTTTGGATAGATTCCCAAAGCTAAGGATTGGAGAAGGAATTTAAATAGAATTAGGACCAGCTAAAAGGCCCTGCAAAACTGCAGTGGCAAAGCCAGCTCTGGATTTAGAGAAAATTGGCAGATGGTAATGCTTGGTGAAAGTATGTACAGAACTCCAGGTAGCAGCTTCTAGGATGTCCCTGGTAGGGACGCCTCTGAGAAAGGCTGTTTCATAGTTTGGTACTAGGCTGGGGCATTTATAAGCCTAGCCATAGTGATGTGGCTTTCGCCACCCCATGTAATGGTACAAAAGTGTACAGAATAGATTTGGAATACTGTGCCTCTGTCTAGTAGTGACACAGTGAAGACCCCCTTACATAATAGAATTAGTTTACTGTGCCTCTGTCTAATAGTGACACAGAGATGACCCCTGGGGTAAACCTACGATCTCCCATCCACTTGTCAAGAATTCTCTTGAAGAGAGTCAGTGAGGGGCTCTGCCTAACATAAACTGGGATTCTGTTCCAGAGTATGGGAAGCCTCTGAGTTATGAATCTGTCCCTCCAGCATGTCCTATTCATATTTGTGCTGAGGTTCAAATCTTTAGCTCTCGTGGTTCTGATGGATTTGGATTTTTTGAGGTGGAGCATGTCCATCAATTCCTGATTGGACATGGCCTTCTACGTCAGGCACAGATCACCTCTGAGTAGGTGGTATGCTACTGAATAGAGTTGGAGTTTCTTTAGTCTGGCAGCATATGACATATGTTGGAGACCCTTGATCCTTTTGCTGAGGTACTTTTGGGGTCTCTCTAGCTGTTGCAAGTGCCGGGTGAGGTACATACCAAATGGGGCATTGTACTCAATCATGGGCCTGATAAGGGAGGAGTACAGGGGCACAATGACCTCCTTTGATCTGGATGTGAATCCCTTCATGATAAGGTGGGCAAGGTAGAAAGTCTTTCTAACCACTTTGGCAATGTGAGTGTCAAATGAGAGGTCACTATCGACTTGGGTCCCCAGGTCTCTGATTACTTTTTCTGTACTCAGTGGGTTACCGCCTATGTGATAATTTGTGGGCACTTTGTTTTTCCCAAAGGGATGACTATACATTTTTTGGCATTTAGTTTAAGGCCATGACTCCGGCACCAGTTGTCCATTTCAGTGAGGCCTTTCTGTAGGATGTATGTGTCAGCTGGTGTATCGACTATGGCGCCTAGTTTGCAGTCATCTGCGAACTTTGTCAGCCACAACCCACCCATGTTTGCTTTCACATCTGAGAAATAAATGCCGAACAAGAGGGGTCCCAGGACAGAGCCCTGTGGGACACCACTTGTCACTGGCTTTGAGTCTGACATAGCTCCAGCGATTTTGACTTTATGGGTTCTATCCTTTAGCCAGTTTGCCACCCATCTTGTGACATATGGATTTACATTTAAGCTGCTAAGCTTGTCTATGATGCCAGAGTTGGGTATTGTGTTGAAAGCTTTAGCCAAGTCCAGGTAGGCTGTATGGACTGCTTTGCCCTCGTCAATGGCTCTAGTGACTGTTTCGAAAAATTCAACCAGGTTTAAAAGGCAGGATCTGCCTTTTACAAAGCTGAACTGGGTGGGATCAAGTGTTTGTAAGTCCCCAATGTCTCTATTTATTAGCTCCATAATAATTCTTTCCATAGCTTTGCAGACCAGGCTGGTTAAGCTTATGGGGCGGTAGTTAACAGGGTCGGTAGAGGTGCCTCCTTTGTGGAGTGGGACTACTGCTGCTGTACGCCCGTTTTCAGGTACATATCCTGTAGTAAGGCTAAGGTTAAATAGCATTTTTATGTGCGGGTTTAGCTCCTCATGGAGTTCACGTAGCACGCAACCCGGGATACCGTCGGGTCCCATTGATGCTGTGTTTTTAGCTTTGCTGAGGGCGGTTCTCACCTGGACATCTGAGATGACAGGGCGGTTACAGTCAGCTGGGATGAGTATTTCTTCTTTTGGGGGTGAGGGAGGGGAGAAATTTGCACTGAACCTGTCTGCCAGAATGTTGGCAATATCTGTGGGTTCTGTGTATTTTTTGTCATTGTGAACTAACTCTGAACATATCTGAGGGTTTCCACCCAGGTTTCTAACATAGCTGAAGAAGGCCTTGTGGTTATCTTTAGTGTCCATAGCGATTTTTCTCTCAAAGTTGGCCTTGGATGTTTTTATGAGAGAACGTAGCCTTCTAAGATGCCTTCTCTTTATGGGATTTTGCTCTGTCGTGCAGTAGCTTCCTTCTTTTGTTATACAATTTGTTTATGGCTGGGGTCCACCAGACAGGACGCCTGCCCTTGGTGGAGAGGGTCTTGGTTTTATTTGGGATTGCATGATCCATGCATTCTTGGAGATGTCCGTATAAAACATTTGTGAAGGATTCTGCATTGTGGGGTGTGGTTTCCACTGTCCCAGTGGGCTTAAAGGATACCATCTCATTTTTAAGAAGTGTAAAGTCGGCTTTAGAGAAGTTTTTCACTGTAGTCTTTTGTGTTGGGGGTGGAGGTGGGATATGTATATCCAGGGTGATTAGTTTGTGGTCAGACCTCACCAGTGAAGGGTATACTTCCGGTGTGGAGCACTTTGTCCCCATGTTTGTGATGATCACGTCTAGTATATTATCTCCCCTTGTGGGAGAGGTGACTAGCTGTTCCATTGCGTTTGAATTTATGAATTCCAGGAACCTTTGGGCTAGGGTGTTGGGCTAGAATAATGCACCCAGTCTATGCTAGGGTAGTTGAAGTCTCCCAATATGATGGTGTTTGGTGAGACATTCATATCTTCCAATGTCTTCAGGAAGGCTGAGTGGGGTTCCTGAGATTGGGAGGGTGGTCTGTAACATGCTACCAGTTGTATAGCAGTTTTGCCTACGGTTAGTTGCACCTGGATGGTCTCTGATGCTTCATGTGTTGCCACTAACCTGGAGGTGTGGGTGTCCTTGATGAATATGGACACTCCCCCACCCTTTTTGGTTTGGCTTGAGTTTTGGGGCCGGAACGCATGATACGAGGTATAGCTTGGTAGTGCTGGGGTGCTCTCAGGAGCCTTGAACCAGGTTTCAGTTACTGCACAGATATCGATGTCCTCCATACTGAGGAGTGCTTCGAGAGCCTGCATCTTGAGATTTAGACTTCTGGCGTTGAGCAGCATTACCCTTAATTTTTTTCCATTTTTGTTTTCTAAGGAGGTGGGTTTGTCTTTCGAGCCTTGCCTAAAAAAGGCACTATGGGGGAGGCAAGAGCCTTAGCCAATATCTGGAAGCCCAGTGGTGACAGATGCAAGCCGTCCCTTGCGAAGCAGCGTGGCTTGTCCAGCATGTCATCCCAAGCAGACAGACATTGGATCCCTCTAGAATGACACCAGTATTTGAGCCAATTATTAAAGCTGGTCATCTTGTCTTTGTATTGTGGCATCATTCTTGGTGAGGGCAAGATGCTGCTCAGGGTCAGAGTCATACCAGCCTAGGCTACATAATCGGAGAGCTCCTCTATGTCTCTTTTCATGTAGTCCAGGGAGGTACGTCTCAGGTCATTCACGCCGGCATGGACAATGACGAAGTCATATTTGTACTTGCTTTGGAGTGACCTGAGTGCGTGTGTTATGTGGCGGATCCTAGCTCCCGATAAGCAGCTCACCGTTACCCTCTCCTTGTTCAGCCTGGTAAGCGGAACGTCAGTGTGTCTGACTATAGAGTCACCTATTACTAGGGTATCAGGCATGGTGTTTGGCCTTAAGGGCTGTGATTGTTTGACACACTGATTTGTTGAAGTATGTGATGCATGTGTTATGTTTTGAGGTGGTGGATTTTTGGGTGTCTGCCTTGGAAACCTCTGTTGTTTTGGTAGGTTTTTTGTCAGAGCCTCCGAGTATGTCTTTGTGTTTTTATGTGTTTGGTTTGCAGATGTGGTAGGTTTATGTGGGACTGGGTTTGGTGTGTGTGTGTGGTTACCTTCTCCTCCTGTCTGGTCTTGCCAGTCCTGAGTTGAGACAGTTCAGCCTCCAGTTTGGCTATATAGTTGCATCTCTCACATGTATTTGTGTTTGTTGGGTGGAGGAGAGGGTTGTCTGTGTACATGAGACAATTGTAGCATTGTCTCAAGATTCCCAGATTAACCAGCTGAACCGGAGAGGATGTCAGCAATCTACCACTCAACATGCTAAAAATTTTAAGGGAGTGCTGTGCCTTTAAGGGAAATGGGTACTCACAGGGAGTGTGCCTTTAAGGGAAGTGGGTACTCACAGGGATGGTAGGTGGATGTAGTGCTTACTTTAGTTTGCGAGTGCTTACTTAGAAGAGAGATTTTGAGAACAAGTGCTAGGCTTATAGTAAAGCGATTAGACTAGATTATTATAAGAGTAGAGCTTTCTTAAGGGAAAATTTGAACAGCAGACTTGGCAGAGCCAGAAAAGTTTAACCTTGTTTAACCGGCGCTGCGCTATGCGCACAACCGCTCAAAAACGCTCAGAGGCGGATTTTAAACAGGGAACTTCAAAAGAGCTAGAAATGGTCCAAAACAACCAATTACTACAAGCTCTTGTGCTGAGGTCACTCATTCAGGGACAGATAGGCTGCTCAAGGCTCCCCACTCCCACTGGTGAGCAAAGAAACTTCCTTCTATCCAAGTAAGGCAATGGACACCACAGGAACTACACCACAGCCCAGAATACAGCAAAGCCTGTATACTGATCTAAACTAGTCGAGGAGAGGTGGGAAAACAAGGATATTTTTTTTTGTTTTTTTGTTTTTGAGATAGAAAGCACACAGAAAATCAGGAAACAGTAATAAATCAGTTACATTGGCTAGCACACTTTAGTGGGCAGCCTCAACAGTTAAATTAACAAACAAACAAACAACTTTCGACCAATTTTCGACTAAATGAAACTTTAAGTGCAAATAATATATAATGCAACAAACAGTTAAAAAAACAGCGATAGATGCAGCCCTGGTAGAGTGGGGTCTGATCCCCTGTGGGATCGGTTTTCCATGGTGTTTGTAGCAGAAATGAATGCAATGGCCTATCCATTTGGAAATGGTTTGCTTTGAAACAGCTTTCCCTTCTGCCCCTGCAGCAAATGCCACCAGCAGGTGATCAGATTTCCTTTGAGGTTTACTTCTGTCCAAGTGGAATCTAAGTTGTCTGTGCACGTCTAAGGAGTATAGAATCCATTCCCCTTTGTTCTGTGGATTAGGAAAGAAGGTTGGCAAATGTATGGACTGATTAAGGGCCACACTAAATACCACCTTGGGCATGAAGGAGGGATTGGTCCTGAGGGACACCCTGTTAGTATGAAAGATGATGAAAGGCTCCACTGCCATGAGGGCCTGTAATTCAGATACCATTCTTGCTGAAGTGATTGCTAAAAGGAAAGCTGTTTTCCAAGAAAGGAATTTTAAGTCAGCAGTAGCAGCTGGCTCAAAAGGAGGAAGGGTGAGCTTTTCCAATACAAAGTTGAGGTCCCAGGCTGGAGTTGGAGCTCTCCTGGGTGGTCATAGATTTTTGGCCCCTCTGAGGAACTGCTTAAGCAGTGGATGAGAGAAGAGGGGTGGTTCTGTGTTATAATGGGCTGAGATGGCTGAGGTATGAATTTTGATGGAGTAGAAAGACAGGCTCTTATGAAGCATCTCAGTTAAGTATTGTAAAATCTGAGGTAAATTGGGAACTGTTGTGCTCATCCCTTGAGATTGGTTCCAGGCACAGAATCTTTTCCATTTTTCACCATAAGATTTTATAGTACTAGGCCTCCTTGCCTCTAAAATGATAACCATCACTGGTTTACTGAGGGATGGTAAAGGAGAAATTATGTAATTAGCGAGGCTGCTAGATTCAGTGTTTGAAGTTGAGGGTGCAGAATTTGGTTCTCCTGCTGAGACAATAGAGTAGGAGTCTGAGGCAGGTGCCATGAGGCCAACAGTGACACACTGCGCAAGAGGGGGTACCAGTGTTGGCGTGGTCAGTTTGGTGCAATCAAAATCGTCCTTGGTTTGTCTTGTTTGATCTTTAGTAGTACTTTGGAGAGCAGAGGCAGAGGAGAAAAGGCATGAACTGATAGGTTTTTCCAGCTGAAAGACAGAGCTTCCACTTTCCATGCTTGTTTGTGGAGAGTCCTTGTGCAGAATTTGTCCAACTGATAGTTTTGGGGGGAGGCAAACAGATCTATATCTGGGCTCCCCCATTTACTTGTCAACATGTTGAAAATCCTTGGTTCCAGTTTCCACTCGTGTGGGTCCATGAAGTTTCTGCTTAGTTCATCTGCCAGTGTATTTAGTTTTCCTGGCATGAACTGAACTTGTAGATGTACTTGATAGCTCAGGGCTGTGTTCCACAATGCCATGGCTAGTCTGCAGAGGGGGTATGAATGTATACTCCCCTGCTTGTTTATGTACCACATAACAGTGGTGTTGTCCGTCTTTATCATTAATTGTCCTGGAAGAATGTGGTCCTTGAAGGCTGTCAGAGCATTCTGTATAGCTAACATTTCTTTTTGATTGATATGCAGGTGCATTTGACTTGGGTTCCATTTGCCCTGAATGCACTTCCCTGCCAGGTGAACCCCCCATGCATAGTCTGATGCATTTGTTGTTAAGGTTTGGGCAGCAGGGGGTAGTTCGAATGGTAGTCCCCTGTTTTGGTGGCAGGCCTCTGCCCACCAAAGGAACTCTAGGGCTAGGCAAGGTATGATAGGAATAATTGCTTCTAGATCCTGTGAATTTTGACACCATAGGCTTTTGAGATACCCTTGCAGTTTCCTCATATGCAGCCTTGCATATGGAATTAGAAGAATGCAGGAGGCCATGAACCCCAAGGCTTGCAGCATTTGCCTTGCAGATAACTGGGTTTTTGTGGCCACTTGTTTGAAGTAGGTTGTCAAATGCATCCGTTTCTCTGGCATGAGGAAAGCCATCTGGGAAGTTGTATTCAAGCTTGCTCCCAGGAATATAATTTGTTGACAGGGTACCAGGTGTGATTTCTTTTTGTTTATGGTGTACCCCAGACAAGTCAGTACCATTTGAACAAAGGCCAGATGATTCAAAAGTATGTCCTGGCTTTCTGCCTGAATTAGACAATCGTCCAGGTATCGGTATATTTGAATATTTCTTTGCCTGCAGAATGCAATGACTGGAGCTAGGCACTTTGTGAATACCCTGGGCACAGTAGATAAGCCAAAGGGCAGTGCAGAGAACTGATAGTGCATGTAGCCTGCTTTGAAGCGTAGGTATCTTCTGCAAGACTCCCTGATAGGGATGTGCAGGTATGCTTCTTTTAAGTCTAGTGTTGCCAACCATGCATCGTTGCCTAGCATAGGAAGCAGCTGGTGAAGAGTCAGCATCTTGAATTGTGGAATCACCAGAAAGGTATTTAGAGTAGAAAGATCCAGGATACAACGCCATGTATTGCCTTTTCTGTGTACCAGGAAATGTCTCGAATAGAACCCTTGTCCCTTTTCCTCTTCTGGTACCAACTGAATAGCCCCCATGCTTAAGAGAGAGAGTACTTGATTTTGGGCCTCTGCCCACTGATTTGGGGGTAGATCTGGCCACCCGCTTGGTGTTGGCATGGTGTGGAAGTGAAATCTGTATCCTTGGGACACTATATTTAAAACCCATTTGTCCTGGGTAATGAGTTCCCAGTTTTTGGCCTGCAGACCAATCTTTCCGCCTAAAAGAGCATTCAGTTGGGAAGTGCTTGGAAGTTTTAAAAGCAATTCATTGAGACAGTTTTTCATAGGAGGGAGTCTTACTACTCCCTGATTTGGGTGCGGAAACCCCCACTGCTTAGTCTTGTGTGTCCCCTGGGACTGAAACCTGGGGTTTCTGCTATGTCTGGGTTTAGCTTGAGAAGAACTGGAAGGGGCTGGAAAGGACCAATTCTTAGAGGGCCAGTGCCTACTAAATCTAGGAGGCTGAACTTGTAAGAAATCTTTAACAGTTTTCATAGATTTAGCTTTATCTTCCATCTTTTTAAGAACTTCCTCAGCCTTGTTGCCAAACAGGCGGTCCTGATTTAAGGGAGCATCCAACAATTTAGTTTTAACATGATCAGGTAAAGATTGCTTCTTAAGCCAAGCATGCCTTCTGAGCACAGAGCCAGTAACAGCAGCCCTGCAAGAGGCCTCTAAAGAATCAAATCCACATTGCAAAGTATGTTTTCCAACCTGTTCAGCAGAATGGATTAAATCCTGTAATTCTTTATTTTCCGCACAGTCAGGAATCAACATCATTTTCTGTTTAAGCAATCCAATAACATGTCGTTGATACTTCAACAAATGAAACTGGCAGTTTAAAGCCCTAATGGCCAAGGTTGCAGAAGTGTAAACCTTCTTACCCCATCTATCCAGCACCCTGGAGTCTCTATCAGAAGGGGTAGGATTTTTAGCAGTAGAAGCCTTAATGCCCTTGGGTCCCTGTGAAATAGTCTCTTGATCCGTAATAGGATTTTTAAAAAGGAACTTGTGTGAATCAGGAGCCCTGTAATATCTGTCAGGTTCTCTGGGAGCAGGAGGCAAAGAATCAGGGGCCAAACTAGATTCCAAAAAAGCATCATGAACAATGTCTAGTACAGGAGGAATAGCTAAAGGCCTATGCTGAGACAGGAGTAAGAAATCCCTAAGTGTCTTTTTTGAATCAGAAAAATCCTGGCTTTCCCAGTGGAAATGCTCCCTTAGAGTATGTAAGGTTTCACCAAAAGAAAAATCCTCTGGAGGGGAAGCAGAGGGAATAGAGTCCTCTGCATCAGAATCCTCATAAGTAGATAAGGGCAAATCCAGATCATCAGAAGAATCAGAAAAATCAGAATCCTGGTCAGAAGATTCATAAACAACTTCAGTCCTAGGTCTCTTAGAAGGGGGAGGCTGGCTTCCCCTGATTAGAGTTATAAGATCTTCAGCCATTCTTATCATTTGTTTTTTAGGCATAGAGGCCTGAGCATGCGGCCTGGGCATCGGTTTTTTAGGCATGGTTCGAGATTTAAGCCTAAAAGAAGAAGGAGGCATCGGTTTAATATGCAAGTCCGTAGGCCTGAATACACCCTCAGAAGCCACTGCCTGCACAGTGGCTCTGGACCCATCCAAGGTAGAGACATCTGCAGGTTCCATAGTTGAAGCATCTCGTGGCATACTGGACTCCGAATGGGTCTCAGTAGAGGCCTGCGAATCAGAAGTAGCAGGTATCAGGGGCTGCAGAAGCACCTCACTGAGTACCGGTGAACTGGTGACTGGCTTATTAGAGGCGTCGTCGGAAGTTTTGGACCTCAACGGCCTGTCTCTGTCTTTATCCTTTGGTTTTTTCAGAATCCCAGTAGTCGGATGGCTAACCGATGACATTTCTGGATAATTAAACCGATAACCAAAATATTTAGAGGCGAAAATATACTGACGACGGATAGTGTGCTGATTAAACAAAGCACAAAACTGACAGCACAGTACGTCTTGGTCAGGACCTAGGCAAGGAATACAGTACGAATAAAAATCTTTATGAGGTATTTGCTTTCCACAAGTAATGCAATTATTAACTTTTACTGACATCGGTAAGGAGCAAGAAAAAGTTTCCCCAACGGGGTACTTAGCTTTAGTTGAAGACTTCGGTTCTGAAACACGAAAACGAAAATTTCAGGAGTCGGCCGACCGGCACTTGCGAACTGCTTCTGCTTTGGGCACTGCACGGCAAGAAAGACTGATGTAATGGCATTGGCTGCATATTTTATACCCCTGACGACCTGACGTCATGGAAGAAGGGACAGCAACCGACGCAGGACCCAAGACTTTGTTAATCAGGCTGACTGAGGGCTACTGCAAGCATATAACCTAAAAGTGATGACTGCAACAGTGAAACACGAATAACATCTTTTTGCTGTGAGGCGATAACGCTAACCGCTGCACCACAGTGGCCTATAATTGACCTCTGTGTGACATATTTACCACAAAACACATCCTAGAATTATAGAATCACTACTTCTAATCATCTATTTCACTTTAGATTCTAGAATCATGGGCTATATGCTCCCGGGAACCATATCCATAACCCTTAGGTATTACTTGCAATGACATTCATCACACTAGTCACATGCTGAAGTAGTCAGCCCGTCCTCCCTGGTTTAAGTCATCTCACAGAGCAACATGTTCTTTCTGACATGGTTACAACTTAAAGGCACTAAATGAAAATTCACATACTGGTTTATAAAAATCAAATAGTCCATAGAAGATATTAAAGTTAAAATTCTGTCATAAATATCCTGAAATCAATTAATAGACTTGAGAATATATAATGTAACAAATACAAATAGTCATATAACAGGCAGTACGCAGGTGAAAAAGGGTAGGAATCAACCGATCAGCAGGAGACTAAAAGGGTCTGGTGCATAAGATCGACAGCCAACTTGTCAGACTTTAGCTTACCTAGTTAAAGCTGTCAAAATTACTGATCTGACAAAAAGCCAGCATTTTAACCCATTATTTACCTTGCTGTGTTGTCTTATTGGGCAGCAAACAAGTGAAATAAATGTGAAGGCTGCACCTACTTCTACTTAGAA
This sequence comes from Protopterus annectens, assembly GCF_019279795.1. Classification (NCBI taxonomy): domain Eukaryota; kingdom Metazoa; phylum Chordata; order Ceratodontiformes; family Protopteridae; genus Protopterus; species Protopterus annectens. The sequence continues at coordinate 271,140,156 of NC_056736.1, read as the reverse complement.
ATAACAACACAGAAACTGCACGGTCAACAAGAAAAGGAAATCGTCTGATCTCCATGCACAGGAATGTAGTCCCTCCATTGACAATCAGACTTTGACTATCAGACTTTAGAGGCAATTGTATAATTGTTGTAGGCTACACACTCAAGTGCGCTAGCCTGTTTATAGCATTTACAGTGTTTTCTGTGAAATTTTCTGTTGTTTTCTGAAAAGAAATATATATATATATTCTTTTTCCCGCCTTTGCTGAACTAGATTAGTCCAGATTTCAGGCTTTGCTGAATTCCGGACTGTGGTATAAGTTCCTGTGTTGCCCATATCCTTACTTGGATAGGAGGAAGCTTCTCTGTTCACCAGTGTCCCTGGAGGAGTGGTCTCAGCCCAGAAACTAGTAGCTTATTGGCCATTTTGGGTCAATTTCTATCTCTTTCAGTTTCCCTGCTTTAAAACCTGCATTAGCGCAGCATTGGGCAGTGCCGTTTAAACAGGTTTAAACTATAAATATATATATATATATATATATATATATATATATATATATATATATATATATATATATTTATTAGGGGATCTCCCACCTACATTAAGGTGCATGAGGCTTGCCCCTGCACGAAACCATGTTAATTTACTGCTGAAACTGTTTTTTATGAGTGAGGGTTTGCAGTAATGGCACACAGTGAAACTGATATTTGTAAGATGACACAACTTAGAAATTTACACAGCTATACTATTCTTATCATTAGGATGTCTTCTGCTGAATGCTACATCCAAACACTTATGAAGGGTAGAAAGTACTATGCATAAACATCAGCAAGAAAAGGGATGTTGAAACTATGAGAACATCCTTTGCAAAATAAACACAACCTGTCCTAGCTCTGCATGGGGGATTTAAGCTTAAATATTTTGTAAATCTGTGAAAAGAAACCTAAGTGGCACCTTCAGTGGTATCGACAGGTGAAATATTTCTGAAGAAGGATGTTGCTTATGGGATTGGTTCCTTTCTAGACTGAGATGTGACTACCTCTTTCAATATTTTCATGGTGTCCCTCATATTAAAAGGCAGTAAAACTGCTCAGCGCTTTGGAAAGTACTTGGTGAACTGACCTTCCTTAACTGCCAACAATTAGCAAAAAGACGGTCAAGTCTGATGCCTCTTAATCCTTTGAGCATGATATCCAAGTTGCTATCCAGAGTATGCAAGAACCATCACCATCGTTTCGCAAAGCACTTGTCATGGTTGTAACAAACTAAGCACAGTAGATCACATTTCTCTACTCCAGCAACAGACTCCAGCAGATCCTGAGGGATCTACAGGAATCCACAAGCAAGCTGAAAAACAACTCTCTCCAAAATTCCCTGGGTCTATCCCATGGCCATCGCTCAATGGAGGCATCGTTACAAGGTGACTAGACTACCTCACCTGACTTCTCTCAGCATGGAAGAGCAGTGGCTGTCCTTGCTTTACCACAGAAAGTAAACTCAGCTACCCAGCAAAGGAACTGCATTTCTGATGCCTGTATCTGCAATGTCATCCTTTCAGTCACTTTTGAAAACTTATGATGATGATGATTGATAATAATAATAATAGTTCTGCTACACAGAGAAAGGCAGACAAGTGATTTCATTTCCTGATCTGATTTTAAATTAATTTTAATAGTCTTTATCTGCTTAGCTAAGGTATTTAAGTCTATATTAGTGATTCCAATACATAGCTGCACTGCATTTTTGCTTTTTTAAGTGGTCTGACTGTTATTATTAAGCCCTGGTTTCATTCTTGCATAATGAGTATATATTAGGCTACTGCACTAGGGCAGTTCCAGGCCAGTCATCTCAGAGCTAAGGGTCTAAGAATTTCAAAGTTACTGCTCGCTACTATTTTAAAAATTACTGTTACATTGTAATAGTACTACTACACACAGAAAGACAGGTAAGTGTTTGCAATTCTTGATCTGATTTTAATTTCATTTTAACAGTCTGTATCTGTTTAGCTAAGGTATTAAAGTCTATATTAGTGATTCCATCACACAGTTGCACTGCATTTCTGCTGTTTAAGCTATCTAACTGTTATTATTCAGCCCTGATTCCATTTTTATACACTGAGTGCATGTCAGGCTAAGTCAGGACTTGGCTTTGCATTGGGGCAGTTCCAGGCCATTCAGCTCACAGCTAGGGCTCTAATGGTTTTTCCCCTTCCACCTACCCTATTGAACATGTGTCCTTCAACCCAGTATTTCTGACAACATAAGTCCCTCCCTCTTCCCATTTACTGGCTATGGACAGTAACCATGCAAGTATAATTTTCAAAGTCTATCCCCTTAAACTATTCAGCAGGTTAAAAGACCTTCAATACAACTGCGTATTACTAAGTGTACTGATACTGTTTGCACTGATTTTAGTATCAAATTAGTGAGACTTTTGTACTATAATTAGTTTACTGATTCCTGCTGGTGGCAGAAGGTTTCCAGGCTAGTTGTTTTGTATTGAAATTTAAATACTCAGTAGCAAGTCCACCTAAACATCATTCCAAAACTGAACTTCAGTTACAGTTATTCCTGCCGGTACCATGGAACAGCATTTCCCCACAACTTCTCTAGCCAGCCTGGTTGAGATGGGTATCTTGGGACAGTGTAAGAATTGTTTCATGCTGTCTGACAATCACCTATTACTCAAACAACATAAAACAGTGTGTGAGAGATATACATATATATCTTTGGAAACAAAAATCTCACACTTAGCAAACTCAGACACCAAAACTGTCAGTAACACACCACACATCACACCTCTCCAAGGCCATCACAATACACATAATCCATTATATGCAGAGGTTCTAAAGATTAACTTGCCTAACCTCAAAGACCTCCAAAACATAACACAGGCACAATGCACACTCAGCATATTAGACCTACTTCCTCACATAGCACAACGAGTTCTCAAAGTCACAGGTGATGAGCACATATGGCAGGCAGCAACCCAATCAAACATTCTTGTTATAAGGGGCTCCACTGAAAGACATACAGATGTGCCTGTTAAAAGGCTGAGTGACAAAAGAGTGGCAGTTAGTTGTCTGGTGCCAGGATCTGTCAGATCACACAAGCACTCAAGTCCTTGAGCAGCAAGCACCAGTATGACTCTCTCATAGTTCTTGATGGTGTCAATGACTTGAGGTGTACCTCCCTGGATTATATGAAGACAGACATGATGGAGTTCTCAGACTATGTGTCCAAGTCAGGTATGAGCCTAGCACTGAGCAGTATACTACCTTCTCCACCAATGATGCCACAATATGACTAAAAAATAACTGGCTTAGTTTTTGGTGTTATTCAAAGGGGGTCCAATATTTGTCAACTTGGGAGGATACGATTGTCAACCATGCTGCATTGACAGGGATGGCCTGCATCTGTCCCCTCTAGAGTTATTGGCAAAGACATTGTCCACCCCAATAGTGCCTTTTTTAGGCGGTGCCAACCTGATAAACCTAGCAGCATAACAAAACAAGCAAAGGAAAATATGAAGGTGTTACTGATCAATGCTAGGAGCCTGAACAAGAAACTTCACTCCCTACAAGCCTTTCTCACCCTGTCAAGACATTGGCATCTGTGTAGTGAATAAGACATGGTTTAAAAATAGCAGACAGCACTCCAGATATACAGGTCTACTCAATCTAGGAATCTAAACTCATTCTTCAACATCAACAGAACAGTTTGGAGGGTCAGGCAAATTTTGCAGAGGATATTGCTGCTGTGGAACAGACTCCCATCCACATAAAACAAAGCTCATCTCTGTCCATTTTCAAGGGCAACATAGACTATGGATGGGAAACAGAAAATTTACCCCAGGACTGACCCTGTATTACTAATGGGCAGAAACAGCTCCAAAATGCTTTAACCCAAGCATGAGTCCACCTCAAATTTTCTATAATATGATCTCAGTTATTCTTATTAGGGGTAATATAGAATTATCGGCCCTGGGATGGGTAAGACCAATGTATAACCAAGTGGGATACATTATTTTAAGCACAACAAGAGAAATTGGCAAGGCTTAAAATAGCCCACACCGGCAGCTAGCCTAGTCTTACATAGGAAACCATGAATAGAGATTCTATTAGCTAATTTATGTAGATTTTTTGAATATCAAATAACTGTGCAATTTTATTTTTTCTAAAGCTATCTCCACTTTAGGCACTAAAACTGTTTGATATTTTATTCTTTTTAATGACTTCAGTATTATCTAATTTCTTGTTTGCTGTTCAAACCTCATTTTGTGTATTTCATCTTGTACTTCTAACTCTTCACCCCATTCTTTCATTTTACTACTAGCCCATCTTCCCAGTCTATCTTTAATATGCATTTTAAGGAGTCTCAAACTATGAATTTACCAACCTAAGCATTATCATTCAAAGATAAAAAATAAATTCTTGATTTCTTCCTTAAGATAACAGTTAAATTCTTTTAAATTCAACTTATATACAGAGATTCTATAAATAATCTGAAATTTCCTTATATCCATTAATACAAAATGCATTTTGATCAGATAAAGGACAAGAAATAGTTTTAAAATAATTCACTTTATTAAGTAAATCTGTAGAGGCATAAATCCTATAAATTCTAGTTTATGTCCCATTCGTATAAGAATAATGAGTGAAGAGCAATTACTTATTTTCTGCTTTTATTATTAAATTAACTAAACTATTATTACTAATCCATCTGTTTAGTGCATTAGCTGATGCTAGAATGTTGGCTTTTTTCTGTTCACTTGTATTTTATGTTCTAGATATTCAGTTAAAATCCTCTGCTAAAATTAAACTACCCTTACAATGACTTTGTAGCAAGTTTGAGTGATCTTTAGTCACTCTGGTACCTATTCCAGGGATCCAGTAAAAATTAGTTAATGTATCGAGTTTGCCATTATATTTAATTATTACAAATCTATACATTACTTTGGGATCATTAATGGAGTCCATAACCTTAGCTATTACAGTAAATCTTCTCCAAAATATAGCGGTTCTTCTTCTCTTTTTGTTAAAAGAAGCAGATGATAACATTTCTTAACCTAAGTTATTCAAACACTGTATATCTTTATCTATCAAGTGAGTCTCTAGCAAGAATATAATGTCACCTCTATTTAATTTTAGCTATCTTATTAATGATTTCCTTTTGCTGTCATTATTTAATCTATTTATATTAATTGGTAACAGATTTAAACCATCCATACTGTCGATTTAAAAAGATTTCTTTTAAAAGATATGACACATTTATCTACCATATTAATTTAACTGAATATAAAACTGCAATGCATTCCTCCAACACTATCTTAACATTCCACGTTTTCTGAATTCTTCCTTTCTGCAAAGTAAACGTAAACTACTAAAACTCATAAATAACAAAAACAAGTCTACAATGGTAACTGTATATATTACTAATAAAACACAGCCTACCATGGATTCCAAAGTGCCTAGTTTGCCTATCAAATAGACAAACTACTATAATATCTGTAAACCTATCGATACCTAAAAATTCATCAAAAATCTAGCCAAAGGCTACCATGACCTACAGATAATTAGAATATTATGTACATGTTAAAATAATAACAGACTATTAATTTAGTTATACAGTTCTCATTTAAAACTATTCCACATTGCTACATAAAAGTATAAGAATCCTCCTCCATTAATGACAAATATTAAATAATCCAACAAACAGTGTACTCTATACCTGTTTATGCATCAGTAAGCTATGTACTCACCATAACTTCATATCTGTGTTATTCGTAGTCACCATTCATCATGTATGGGTCTAGGATCAGATCCGAGCTGGCATACTTAGGCAACAGCTTAGCTCAAGCTCCTCCCTCCCATAATGCTCTGCTGCCCTCTAACCCCTCAGATCAAGTTTGCCATGGAGAAAGAAGACAGACAGACAGAAGAAACCTGCCACCAGAAAAGGTCCACCAAAATCCTGCCAATCCTTCAGGAAAAGGGCTGGAGGGTGGGAGTGTGATGAATGGTGACTATGGATAACACCGATACCAAGTTATGGTGAGTACATAACTATTAATCTGATGTTATCTTAGCTACCATTCATCACGTATGGGTCAGAGTCCCCAGCTACCCAAAATTCTTGGGTGGCCTCAAGGAAGGACATGCCACAGGACAGTGGAGCCAAAGGAAACCCTTCCTCTAGAAGCTAAGTCGTTTGTAATGACAGATGACGGTATGAGGAGAGGACCAAGTTGCCACTGCACAGATGTCATCCAAAGATTGATGGGCTACAGAGGCAGCTGATGTGGCCACCAACCTGGTGGAATGAACCCTAACTGGTCCAGGCAAAGGAGAACCACAAGAGGAGTAAATGAAAGAAATGCACTGAGAAATCCAATGGGAGATAGTAATTTCTGACACAGCTTGGCCCTTCCTGTTAACTGAAAAGGCCACAAACAATTGGTCGTTGAGCCAAAAGTGCTTAGTTCTATGCAAACAGAAATTAAGTTGATGAAGAACATCTAATGTATGTAAAATGTATTCTCCTTTATTAGTACAATTAGGGAGGAACACTGGAAGTTGGATTGATTGACTGAGATTTGCTTCAGTGGCCACTTTGGGCATAAAGGAGGGGTTGGGTTTTAAAGCCACTCTATCTTTATGAAAAATTAAGTGAGGAGGCTTATTGGTAAGAGCCTGCAATTCTGATACCTTCTTGCTGAGGCTATAGCCACTAAAAAGGCAGTCTTCCAAGAAAGAAACTTAAGATTGCATGATGTAGCAAGCTCAAAAGGGGGTTTAGTTAGAAACTGCAGCACCAGAGTAAGATCCCACAGTGGAGAAGGGTCCCTGACTGGAAGATGTAATAAAAACACACCTTTCAGAAAGGCTTTGAAGAGCTGAGAAGAAAAGGTAGGGCCGTTATTGACATGAAAATTGGAAATTATTGCCAGATGGACTTTGATTGTAGAGAAACTAGCACCCTTCTTAAAAAGGGAAACCAAAAAAAGGAGAATGCCAGGAACAGGAGCCGAAAAAGGACTGAGGTTCCTACCTCTAGCCCAGATGGAAAATCTCTTCCACTTACTTCTGTAAACCCTCTTGGTGGAAGACTTCTGAGAAGCAAGGATAATGTCCCTCACAGAGGACACTAGCCTGGACTTAGCAATAATCATGGGAAGTGGACAAACAAGTTGTCAAATGGACTGCAGATTCAGCAGCAAATGGAGCTATGGATGGGAGATCAGATCCAGCATCAGATCGAGAACCCAAGGGGGCGCTTCAGATGAGACTGTAGGAAAGGGAAAGTACAGTTGTGTACCTACCATAAATGTAGATGTTCGAGTGTATTCACTGTTGCAGTCATTACACTTGGGTTATCCTGCTGGCAGGCTACCCTCAGTCAGCTTGAATTCCAAAGTCCTGGTCCGGCGTCGGTTGCTGTCGCCTCTTCCCTGACGTCAGTGCGCCAGGGGTATAAAAGATGCAGCCGACACCATTTTCTTCAGTTTTTCTTGCCCCAGATGTCAGGTGCCCCCAAGAAGGTAGGCAATATATATTGCTTATAAACATACAGTGAAATAAACACAATATCTTCATCTACAAGCAAATACACCACATAGGTTGTATAGGATAGACAAGTATAGATAAGTCCCAGCAAAGAAAGGGGGATGGAGGGTGGGTAACCTGGACTGCAACAGTGAATACACTTGAACATCTACATTTATGGTAGGTACACAACTGTACTATGTTCATCGTGTTTCACTGTTGCAGTCATTACACTTGGGTTGAATCCCAAAGCTGAGGTAGGGCGGCTGGGTCTAAATAGGATTAGGAGTGGCTGTGAGGCCCTGCAGAACTGCAGTGGCAAAGCCTGCTCTGGATTTAGAGTAAAGAGGTAAATGATAATGCTTGGTAAAAGTGTGCACTGAACTCCATGTTGCAGCCTCCAAAATTTCCTTGGTTGGTACTCCTCTGAGAAAGGCTGCTGAAGTGGCTGCTGCCCTGGTAGAATGTGGCCTAATATTATTAGGCACTGATTTGCCATGCTGTGCATAGCAGAAATGAATACAGTGTCCTATCCATTTTGAAATAGTCTGCTTTGAGATAGCCTTTCCTTGTGATTCTGTAGCATAGGCTACAAACAGTTGCTCAGTTTTTCTGAAAGGTTTGGTTTTGTCCAAGTAGAAGCGTAGCTGTCTGTGTATGTCCAAAGAGACGTTTCTCCCCTTTATTCTGGGGATTTGGATAAAATGTTGGCAAATGAATGGTTTGGTTAAGAGCCACACTGGATACTACCTTTGGCATAAATGTTGGGTTTGTCCTTAGAGAAACCCTGTCCAGATGAAAAATGATAAAAGGTTCCACTGCCATTAATGCTGTAACTCTGAGACTCTTCTTGCTGAAGTTATTGCTAGGAGCAGAGCAGTTTTCCATGATAAGAATTTTATGTCAGCAGTGCTGGCTGGCTCAAAAGGAGGTAGTGTGAGCTTTTCTAAGACAAAGTTGAGGTCCCATGTAGGTATCGGTGCTCTCCTTGGGGGTCTTATGTTTTTTGCCCCTCTGAGGTACTGTTTTAGCAGTGGATGAGAGAAAATAGGAGGTTCCATATTGTAATGAGCTGAAATGGCAGAGGCATGAATCTTAATTGATGAAAAGGATAGGCCTTTGTCCAGCATCTCAGTTAGGTATTGTAAAATCTGAGGAATATTTGGAACAAGTGGTTCAAGACCTTGTGCCTGGTTCCAAGCACAGAATCGCTTCCATTTTTCTGCATAAGATTTCCTGGTGCTGGGCCTCCTGGCTTCCAAAATGACATCCATAACAGCTTTAGAAAAAGATGTGTTCTGAGTGGCTATATTATCCGCCATGCAGCCAGATTTAAGGTTCTGAGTTGGCTGTGTAGGATCTGATTGTCTTGTTGAGTCAGAAGATGAGGAATTAGAGGTAAAGTCCAAGCTGGGCCTTGAGACAAGCTCTTTAGGATTGGGTACCAGTGCTGGTGTGGCCAGTCTGGGGCAATCAGAATCATTGTTGGCTTCTCTTGTCTGACTTTTAGGAGTACCTTGGGGAGGAGAGGCAGTGGTGGAAAGGCATAAACTGCTAGTTTTTTCCAGCTGAAAGATAGAGCATCCACTTTCCATGCTTGTGAGTGATAAGTCCTTGTACAGGATCTCTGTAGTTGGTAATTGTGAGGGGAGGCAAAGAGATCTATGTTTGAGCATCCCCATTTCCTTGTTATCATGCTGAAGACCTGTGGATTTAGTTTCCACTCGTGAGGGTCCATGAGGTTTCTGCTTAGTTCGTCTGCCAGAGTATTCTTCTTTCCTGGAAGGAATTGTGCCTGCAGATGTACTTGATAGGTCAGTGCTGTGTTCCACGAAGTCATGGCTTGCCTGCAGAGGGGGTAGGAATATGTGCCCCCTTGCTTGTTTATGTACCACATAGCTGTAGTATTGACCGTTTTTAGTAGTAGTTGTCCTGGATGAAGCAGATCCTTGAAGGCTGTCAGGGCATTCTGTACAGCCAGCATCTCTTTTTGATTGATGTGAAGATGCATTTGGTCTGTGGGCCACGTACCCTGAACACATTTTCCTGCCATGTGTGCCTCCCAGGCATAATCCAATGCATCTGTTGTTATTGTCTGCCTGGCTGTGGGTAAAGTGAAAGGCTGTCCCTTGTTGTGGTGACAGGCCAGTGCCCACCATCGAAACTCCTGTTGCAGGCAGGGAATAAGAATTATTATTGTTTCCAGGCTGTGGCAATGTTGAGTCCAAACACTTTTTAGGTACCATTGTAGCGTCCTCATATGCAGTATTGCATATGGAATTAGCAGAATGAAAGATGCCATGTAGCCCAAAGCCTGCAGAATTTTTCTTGCCATCATTTGAAAGTAATGAGTCAGTTGCCTTTGCTTGTCTGGCATGAGATAAGCCATCTGGGCAGTTGTATTTAAGCTTGCACCCAGGAATATTATCTCTTGAGAGGGCACTAGTTTTGATTTCTTTTCGTTTACTGTGTACCCTAGGCAAATTAGTAATTCTTTTACAAATGCCAGATGCTTTAGCAGAATATCCTTGCTCTCTGCTTGAATAAGGCAGTCGTCCAAGTAGGGATATATTTGAATTCCCTTTTGTCTGCAAAATGCAATTACTGGTGCCAGGCATTTTGTGAAGAACCTGGGCACAGTAGATAAGCCAAAGGGCAGTGCAGAGAATTGGTAATGCATTGAGCCAGCTATAAATCTGAGTTATCTTCTGCAAGATTGTCTGATTGAGACATGCAGGTATGCCTCTTTGAGGTCCAAAGTAACTAGCCAAGCCTTCTTGCCCAGCATGGGTAGAAGTTGCTGCAGTGTCAACATTTTGAATTTTGGAACATCCAGGAAAGTATTTAGAACTGACAGGCCCAGTATTGGTCTCCAGGCTTTGCCCTTTCTGGGTACCAAGAAAAGTCTTGAGTAAAATCCTTGCCTTGTTCCTGCAGTGGTACTTTTTGAATTGCTCTCATGTCCATGAGAGCAGAAATTTGTTTTTGTGCCTCTGCCCATTGGTTTTGTGGCAGGTCTGGCATACCTTTTGACCTTGGTAGGGTGTGAAAGTGGAACCTGTAACCCTGAGAAACAATATTCAGAACCCATTTGTCCTGGGTGATCATGTGCCAATTTTGTGAGAAAAGTGCTAGTTTTCCCCCTAAGGGTGCTGTCAAAAGGTAAGTGTTTGGCTTTGATAGAGGGAAGTCATTGGGACTGTTTCCTTTAAGGTTGTGATTTGCCTTCTCCGCCTTTGGGGGCTGAAGTACCCCATTGTTTAGGTCTGTATGAACCTTGTGGCTGAGATCTGCCTCTTGGGCATTTGTATCGGCCTCTTTGTGGCCTGTCTGACACTGGAAAGGACCAATTTTTAGAAGGCCAGTTCCTGCTAAATCTAGGTGGCTGAACCTGTAAGAAATCCTTTACTGTCTGCATTGATTTTGCTTTATCCTCCATTTTCTTTAACACCTCCTCAGCCTTAACACCAAACAAAGTATCATGCTGTAATGGAGCATCCAATAATTTTGCTTTAACATGATCAGGTAAACTCTGTTCTTTTAACCAAGCATGCTTTCAAATGACAGAGCCTGTAACAGCGGCTCTGCAAGAAGCCTCTAATGAATCAAAACCACATTGCAGAGTATGCTTTCCCACTTGTTCAGCTGCATGCAATAAATCCTGCATTTCCTTATTGTCAGGACATTCTGAGCTTGTAAGCATTTTTTGTTTTAGCAAAGACATTAGGTATTGTTGATATTTAAGCATGTGAAACTGGCAGTTTAAAGCCCTTACAGCTAAAGTAGCAGAGGTGTAAACTTTTTTCCCCCATCTATCCAGTGCTCTAGAATCCCTATCCGAGGAAACAGGGTTTTTTGCAGTGGAAGCCTTGACCCCTTTGGGACCCTGAGAAATTGTTTCTGGGTCAGCAGCAGGGTTTTTATAAAGAAATTTATGAGAGTCTGGGACCCTGTAGTACCTATCTGGCTTGACTGGTGCAGGGGGTAATGAATCAGGAGACAAGTTGGATTCAGAAAAAACATCATCAACAATATCTAGTACAGGGGGAATAGCAAGGGGCCTGTGCTGAGGCAGTAAAAGAAAGTCTCTGAGCCTTTTCTTGGATTCTGAATAATCCTGGCTCTCCCAATGGAAATGCTCCCTCATGGTGTGCAGGGTTTCCCCAAAAGAGTAATCCTCAGGAGGAGAGGCTGAAGGGATAGACTCTTCAGCATCAGAGTCCTCATAGGGAGAAAGAGAATATCCCTGTTCTGAAGAGGAATCAGAGGAAATAGAAACCTGGTCAGAAGAGTCATAGTCATTGTCTTGCCTAGGCCTTTTATCAGGAGGAGGATGGGAACCCCTGATCAGAGTAATTAGGTCCTCAGCCATTTTAAACATCTGTTTCTTTGGCATGGATGACTGTCCAGGAGAATGCTGTACTTGTTTCTTTGTCTTTAATGGTGTTTTTGACTTTGCCTTGGCTGCTGAAGTAGACTTGATAGTAAGCTGTGAAGGTCTGAAAACACCCTCAGAAGCCGATGCCTGCTCAGCGGCTCTGGACCCATCTGAGGGAATAGTCTCTTTAGGCCCAATACCTTGAGTTTCCAGAGGCCTAGTTGTCTCCACGTGGGAGTCGGAAGCGGCCTGTGGCTCTGAGGTAGCGGGTGTCAGGGGCTGCAAAAGCGCCTCACTGAGAGCCAGCGAACCGGCAACTGGCCTAGAAGAGGCTTTGTCGTCGGTTTTGGACCTCGGATGCCTGTCCTTTTCTTTGTCTTTGCGTTTTTTATGAATTCCGGTCGGTTGTTCCGACGGCATTATGTAGTTAAACCTTCGGCCAAAGTAATGTAAAGCAAAATCAAACCGACGCTTAATAGTTCGTTGGTTGAATCTAGCACAAAACCGACAACTAGCAACGTCGTGGTCAGGGCCTAGGCAAGGAATACAGTAAGAGTGAAAATCCTTATGAGGTATTTGCTTCCCACAAGAAATACAACTGTTAAATTTTACTGACATCGGTCTGGAGCAAGAAAAAGTTTCCCCAATGGGGTACTTAGCTTTATTGAAGACTTCGGTTCTGAAATTCTATTTCGAAATTCTCAGGGGTCGGTCAACCGGCACTTACAGACTGCTTTTGCTTCGGGCACCACACGTCAAGAATGACTGAAGAAAATGGCGTTGGCTGCATCTTATATACCCCTGACACACTGACGTCACGGAAGAGTCAACAGCAACCGACGCCGGACCAGGACTTTGGAATTCAGGCCGACTGCGGGTAGCCTGCCAGCAGGATAACCCAAGTGTAATGACTACAACAGTGAAACATGATGAACATCCACACCTGCCAAGGCGAAAGGAGGCAGTCAAGATCAACTGCGTCCTGAGGCATCTTGCTTTCTGAAGGACTCTGGGAATTAGGGGTAATGATGGAAAGGCATAAAGGAGAAAAAAACAACAAATAAAGCACTAATACAATAAGTAACAAAGGGCCACAGCTCCATAAGGCAAACAAAAACGTTAATGTGTGAGCACTTTCATCCACTCAAATCAAATGAACTTCTTCAGACAAAGTCAAACAGTAAAACCCCCTCCTTATATACCCATGAGGTCACATGACCAATAAAATGCATCACAAGTTTAAAACTAGTTGTTAAAACACATATACATATTTATAAAGATATTTACATATACTTTAAAATAATTTATAAGCACGAAATGGACCATTATTAATATATAAAAAAAAACAATCAAAAATTTGCATCCATACAAATCTATAAGTACATAAAATATTATCTTATAAGAACATTCTATACTGAATTTCATAAATTTATTCAGAGTAATAAACTTTTAAGCACTTAAGGCCTGGATAACTATGCGCATTTAAAGTAAGTTGCCACCATAACTCTTGTATTTCAAGTAAAAGGGATGTATGCCCACCTCTAGGACTCTCCATCACGTGGTCGATCACCTTAAATTTAAAGTGGTGTCCAGGGTTGTCCCTAATGTGGTTGGCCAAAGCATTATTTCCTCGGTTTCTATTTATGCTATAAATGTGTTCATAGATCCTTTGTTTGAATCAACGATCAGTTTTACCAATATAAAACTCCGGACAGAGTTGACATCTTGCCAAATATACCACACTTTTAGAGTTATAGTCATATCTAGCAGTGAGCGAAAAATGCCTATTAGCAATTGTATAGTCCCTACCTATATCTATGTACCTGCAATAGGCACATTCTTCACATTTAACCATTCCTGGGTTCCTGTTGTACAATTTATGCTTTTTCTCCAATATATTTTTTAAGTTAGTTCCTTTTCTATATACAACTTTTGGTAGGGCGTCCAATTTAGATCTAAGATCTGTGATCTAAGATCTGTAAATTCCATAAGGATACACCAGTTTTTTAACAGAATATCCCATATGGACTCACCATAAAGTGTACATGTAGTAATTAAGCTGACAGTATATCTATTTTTATCACTATTGTTATTGGCATATTTATATCAGCACTATTACTCTCAGGGGTGTCAGGGCTAAGCATATGAGCTAGTAAGGTTGGTGGTCCCAAAATGGGTGAGACGTTCCCCTCCCTTCTTTTTATTTGGACCTCTTTTTTGAGTCTCTGCAGTAACACTTCTGGATAGCCCCTTCTTTCAAACATTTGTTTTAAATTATTGCATTCCTGCACAAATTCTGTATCTAAGGTGATCATCTGTGCTGCCCTAACCAGCTGACCTTTGACTATAGATTTTTTCTGATATTGTGGATAGCCGCTTGTGTAATGTAAAAATGAGTTTGAGTAGGTTTCCTTTCTACAAATTTTAGATAAGTAGCATCCACCTTAAAATGTCCTTAGTTAATTCCACATCCAAATAAGCAATCTTTACCCAGTCAAAATTGGATGTGAATTCCAGGAAGGATGTGCTCGTGTTCATCTCATCCATTATTTCATTGGCCGTAGTTTCATCCCCATTTATGATCATAAATATATCATCCAAAAATTGTGTATAATACACAATTTTATCTTTGATGTTACTTCTGGTAAACACAAAATAATGCTCCCAGATGGCCATAACTAGGCTGGTGAAACTACCGCCACATGGGGACCCCATAGCTACTCCACTTTTCTGTAGTTAGTATGTACCATTAAATATGAAAAAAATTATTCTGCAAAATGATGTATAGTAGTTCTTCAACTAATTAGTTTCATTTGCAGGGGCACCTCTTTCTACTAACACATCTACCACCCATTCAATTCCTAAATTGTGGGGGATGACAGTATAAAGGGCTTTTACATCCAGAGTTAAAAACTTGAGCTCTTCTCTACATTCTTGATTATTCGCATCCCTTAAAAATGATCAGGAGTCTTTACAAATTTGTTGTTCCATTGCTACGTATTTTTTCAAGATACCATCAACGACCTTAGCAGAAGCATATGTGGCTGAATTTCTCCCATCAATTATGGGGTGTATAGGAGGGTTAGTAAGATCCTTATGAATCTTTGAAGTGCCAAAAATAATAGGTGTGATAGGTGTTGATGTTGTTAAATAGTTAAACATATCCAAGTCTATTTGACCACAAATAAATAAATCATTAATGTAAGCTCTTATTTTCCTGTATGCTACATTAAGTTCATTTAAAGACACCATTTCATAACTGTCCTGTTTCAGCTTTTCATCCATTCTACAGTTATAATCATCCTTGGTCATAAATCCTAACCCCTCACCCTTGTCGGGCTTCATGACTCTGAAGTTGGCAAACCTCAAAGCATTTAGTTCCAGTACATTTTCATTAGTCATATTCTTTTGCAATATCCCATGAGCGTAAAAGCGCTTTAATTTATTTATAAAATCAATTTCACATATTTTTTCAATTAGTGCTAGTGTGGGATGCAAGAGTGGGTTAAAAGTGCTAAGAACCCTGGTTTCATTCACATTATTCATTTCACAACCATGAAATAAAAGCTGTAAATTTAACTTACGAATGTAAAGTTTAAAGTCCATCAGTACAGTTCCTATATTTGCTTTCTGCATTGGTATAAATGCCAATCCCCTTGATAAAAGTTCAATTAAATTAGGTTCTATAGTCACAGTAGTAAAGTTAAATATATTAAAGTCACCTTCCTGGTTAGTTTGAATAACAAGATGTCCAGCTGCTTCACTGTGGTTGTATTCCTCACCAAAAGTAACAGCTGCTTCACTGTGGTTGTTTTTCTCATCAGAAATAACAATCTTATGCTCATTTTCTTCAAACTGTACTTCCCAGTTTGCTACCATCTCCATTTGTTGTAGTGGTTGTTTTGCGATTTCACATTCCTTTTGGTGCCTCCTTGTTGCATTTGACCATTGTTGTACACATAGCCGGCCTTAGGCATTGGCCAGCTAGGCGGCCGCCTAGGGCGCTGCTCTAGTAGGGGCATTTTCCAATAAACTGCATGGTATAAATAGACCAGGATGGGGTCACCAGGTGGTGTGTTGGGGGGGGGGGTGCTGTGGAGCCCTTTTGCCTAGGGCACCACTTGACCTAAGGCAGACCCTGGTTGTACATAGGAACACAAAAATTTTGTTCCCCTTCAATTCCATTGATATTTCTCCCTTGCAAACGCTCTCTTCTTCTTAGCTTAGCTGGCTTGTCCCTTCCTCTTCCTCTGGTTCAATGACATCACCAGTAACATCACTAGTGGGCAGATCCACCTCCGCCTCCTCATGCATATTAGTATTAACAGAGCATTGTGGTTGGTTTACAGGGGCTTTGCTACTCTTGATGGGCAGTCTTGGTTGTGGGAAAGCCAGCCCATTAGTGTAGTCATCAAGGTCTCTCTGTAGTTTCTTGATTTGTGTAGCTTTATATTTTAAAATCATGGCATCAATGGACTCAAAAGTTCTATTATATTCAAATTTGTATCTATCAAAGTCAGTGCTGGTTTTAATGCTATCCTCCAGCATTAACAGTTCATTAAACAGCTCAGCATTTTCTTTTTTATAATTACATACCATCATTTTCATTAAGCTAAGTTCCTGTTGGTTAAAAAACGAAACCAGTTCTAAGTGAAATTGGGAGTTTGGTATACCTCCCATTAGGTAGGAACAACACCTTAACCCTTTTGGTACCTGTTCACGTTTCAAACATTCTTCTAGATACACTATTTCCAACTGAGTCTTTATATACTTAAAACAAACTTGTATCAAACTGCTTCAATACAGTCTAGATATCAGTGCTACTGACTGGTTGTTCCACTGCAGCATTAGAATAATCCTGTTGTAGCCCAAGGGAAAAATCTTGCTCCAACCATTCCCTTAGCTTTGGAACTCCAATGAGCCTCTGTGGCAGTTCACCTCCATGCAGGTTATAACTCAGTCTTTCATTTGGCTATTGGTCACAGTTTGCCCTATAGGGTAATTCAATAGAGGATGTTTGTCCCATGTGCAAACTAGGGAGTTCAGTAACAGAGGATGAACTCACATTAGATAAACTTACATTGGGTATTGTTTGGACATTCCTTCTTCCATTAGTTTCATTAGCCAACAGACCTGCCATTCAAGTCATCCACCTTCTGTGATAAGGTATATATAATCCTTGTATGGTTTGTTATAGATGCAGCAACGTTGTTCTCATTTTGTGTTTGTGAGAACAAATTAGGGGTATTAAGTTCAACTTCACTACCCATGATGCCCTAACAAATGAACTAACCAGTGAAAAAAAACAACAAATAAAGCACTAATAAAATAAGTAACAAAGGGCCATAGCTCCAAAGGCATATAAAAACTTTAATGTGTGAACGCTTTCATTCACTCACATCAAATTAACTTCTAAAGACAAATTCAGACAGTAAAACCCCTTCTTATATACACATGAGGTCATATGACCAATAAAATGCATTGCATCACAAGTTTAAAACTAGTTGTTAAAATGCATATACATATTGAAAAAGATATTTACATATACTTTAAAATAATGTATAAGCACAAAATGGACCATTATTAATATATATACAAAAATCAAAAAGGTGCACCCATGCAAACCTATAAGTACATAAAATATTATCTTATAAGAGCATTCTGTACTGAATTTCATAAATTCATTCAGCATAATAAACTTTTAAGCTTGAGTAAACACATAATAGAGCACTGCTCATTAAGGCCTGGATAACTATGCACATTTAAAGTAAGTTGCCACCATAACTGTTATCTTTTGAGTAAAAGGGATGTATGCCCACTTCTAGGGCTCACCATCACCTGGTCAATCAACTTAATTTTAAAGTGGTGTCCAGGGTTGTCCCTAATGTGGTTGGCCAAAGCATTATTTTCTCTGCTTCTATTTATACTATTATTGTGTTCAGAGATCCTTCTTTGAACCTACGATTTGTTTTGCTGCTATAAACCCCGGACAGAGTTGACATCTTGCCAAATATACACTTTTAGAGTTGCAGTCATATCTAGCAGTGAGTGAAAAATGCCTAATAGCAATTGTATAGTCCCTGCCTATATCTATGTACCTGCAATAGGGACATGCTTCACATTTAACCATTCCTGGGTTCCTGTTGTACAATTTATGCTCTTTGTCCAATATATTTTTTTAAGTTAGCTCCTTTTCTATACACAACTCTTGGTAGGGTGCCCAATTTAGATCTAAGATCTGTGTCTTCCATCAGATACACAGTTTTTTTAACAGGGCGTCCCTTATGGACTCACCATAAAGTGTATATGTAGTAATTAAGCTGACAGTATATCTATTCTTATAACTATTGTTATTACTGTGCATTGGCATATTTATGTCAGTACTATTACCTTCAGGGGTGGCAGGGCTAAGCGTATGAGCTAGTAAGGCTGGTAGTCCCAAAATGGGTGAGAAGTGCCCCTCCCTTCTTTTTATTTTGACCTCTTTTATGAGTCCCTGCAGTAACAGTTCTGGATAGCTCCTTCTTTCAAACATTTGTTTTAAATTATTGCATTCCTGCACAAATTCTGTATCCAAGGTCATCATCCATGCTGCCATAACCAGCTGACCTTTGACTATAGATTTTTTTCTGATATTGTGGATGACAGCTTGTGTAATGTAAAAATGTGTTTGGGTAGGTTTTCTTTCTATGAATTTTAGATAAGCAGCATCCCCTTAAAATGTCCTTAGTTAATTCCACATCCAAATAAGCAATCTTTACCCTGTCAAAATTGGATGTCAATTCCAGGAAGGATGTGCTTATTTATTTATTTTTATTTATTTATTGCAGTTGGTTTACCAGGATAGTCCATTGGGCCATTTAAGAACCCGTTTTCAATGGAGTCCTGAGGAGAAAAGCTCCAAAAAAGAAAATCAATTTACAATAACATTGACCGTAAATATATAGGTACATACTATAAAAGAACATAAGCAAAACATAAGCAAAACATAAATGTACTTAACATTTGTCAGTGACAATCTTGGTACAGGCTAACGAAGGAATAAAAGCAAAACATAAAAGCATTTTAATGAATGAACATAGTAGATGAATAGAGTAGAATGTTAGTACAGGGAGAGGTAGAGTTGGTTATGTGGGGTGGGTACAAGAGCATTCCCATTGAGATTCTAGGTGTAAGAAAAGTGATTTCTTGAAGGTAGAGTGGTTAGAGGTAGTGCGGATGTTTGGTGGTAGAGAATTCCAGAGGCGAGCAAGGCTGAAGGAAAGGAGGTTTTTGCCTGAGGGATGATTCGGTTTGTGGACCTCTAGAAGATTTTGATTATTAGACCTTAGAACTCTATTTGGATGGTGCATTTTAAAGGCAGAGGAGAGGGAGGGACAGTTGGAGGGGTTTAGAATAAGCTTGTGGGCTAGAGTTAGTTGAGAATAAGCAAGATAGTTGGGAAGTTCTAACCATTTTAGTTTGTGGAGGGAGAGACAGTGGTGAGTGGAAGACTTATGGGTGGTAGCGAATCTAGCTATTTTGTTATAGCAAGAGGTGAGCTGTTTTATTAAGGAGCACTGAAGATTAGTAAGAAGTGGGGCACCATAGAGGAGAGAGGGAATGAGGAAGGAAGAAGCTAGAGTGATTTTAGTGGTAGGTGTGAGGTAGGCATTTTGTCTATATAGCATGCCAAGTTTTTGATGTGTTTTTTTGATGTTCTTTTGTAGGTGGGAGCCAAATTTTAGTTGGTTGTCAATGTGGACCCCAAGAAGTTTGGCCTCTTGACACTATTTCAAGAGGAGAGTTATTATGACTGGTAACTAAGAGTGAGTTTATGTTGGGGGGAGGGAGTTTGGAGGGAGTAAATAACATTAATTTGGTCTTTGTGGCATTGAGAGCTAGATGATTGCAAAGCATCCATTGCTCAGTGGAAGAGAAGGTGTCTTGAGTAAGTTTTTGTAGGGTGGAGATAGAAGAGGCGGAGCAGATGATAGTGGAGTCATCTGCATATTGGATAATGCTAGAGAAAGGGATAGATTTGTGGAAGTCATTAATAAAGATGTTGAATAGAAGAGGGCCCAATATGGAGCCTTGTGTTACTCCGGTAGGGGTGCTAAGGAAGGAGGAAGTTGCTTTTTTTCCATTTTACAGCTTGATTTCTGTTTGATAGATAACTAGAGAACCAGTTCAGAGAGGAGGAGGATAGGTAGAGTTTGGAGAGTTTAGTTAAGAGCAGGCTGTGAGAGATAGTATCAAAGGCTTTGGAAAGATCAAGGAGTAAGGTGGAAACAATTTGTCCAGAGTCTCGGGCTTTATTTACTATTTCAAGGAAAGAGAGAAGGGCAGTCATGGTGCTATGATTAGGTCTGAAGCCATGCTGTGTGGGGGTTATAAGGTTGTTGTCTAGGAGATGAGGAAGGAGTTGGATTTGCACACATTTCTCAAGGATTTTTGAAATGGGGGACAGGATGGCTATGGGTCTAAAATTGGTTGTGGTATTATTGTTACCTCCTTTGTGTAATGGTATAATGAAGGCTTGTTTCCAAATTTGGGGAACCGTGCCTTCTAGTAGGGAGCGGTTTATTAGGATGCTAATTGGGTAGGCCAGACTTTCGGCTGCAATGTTAAGAAAGTAAGAAGGGATATTATCAGGAGCATTGGTACATGGTTTTAATTTCTGGAGGAGTTTCTTAATAGTAGTTGTAGGAATGGGATTTAAAGTGAAGATAGTGCTTGCGTTCATCTCATCCACTATTTCCTTAGCCGTAGCTTATGAAACGAGATTAGTTGAAGAACTACTATACATCATTTTGCAGAATATTTTTTTCATATTTAATGGTACATACTATCTACAGAAAAGGAGAGTAGCTATGGGGTCCCCATGTGACAGTATCTGGCAAATGGAACCAGATAAATGGCAGCTGCCATGGAACCCAAAGCCCTGAGAATGAGGGATACTGGAAGGCGAGTCTGCTCTGGAGGAGCTTGGATGTGAGATCAAATAAGAAGCATGTGTCAGACAGGAAGGGCTGCCATCTCCGGGGTAGTGTCCAGCTGCATTCCTATGAATTCCAGTTGTTGAGATGGGGTTAAGGAAGATTTGGCCAGATTCACTGTTATCCCCAGCTGATCGAATAGATGAAGAAGGACACATGTGTTCTCCACCAGTTGATGCTTTGTGGGGGTTGTAAGAAGCTAATCGTGGAGGTAGGGAAACACCTGGAATCCCTGCAGTCCAAGATGAGCTGCCAACCACTGCCATGCATTTGGTGAACACCCAGGGGGCTATGGTGAGTCCAAAGGGCAGGGCTCTGAATTGGAAGTGATCGGCCCCTAAGCAAAAGCAGAGGAATCTCCTGGACCACCTGTTTATTTTGATATGGTAGTACGGGATTCATAGAGTACATCCAATCGTTCTTGTGCAGAAGCGGCACAATGGACTGAACAGTGACCATCCAAAACTTCACTTCTTGACTGACAGGTTTAACTGGCTAAGGTCCAGAATGGGACACAGGTCCCCCATTTTCTTGGGTACCAAAAAGAAGTGGGAGTAAGTTCTGGATCCTCTCTGTCCTGTGGGGAACTTTTGGATGGATCTTTTTGGATGAGGTTGGTGAACTCTAGGTTGGCTAACTCTCTCTGACTGGGTGGTGCATCTGGAAGAGTTCTGCTTCTTGGTCGTTTGTGATGTTTGCCCAGGTTAAAGGGTGCAAAGCCAACTGACCCCCAACTGTCTCCAGGGAGGGAGAGTCAGGCAATGCCTCAGGGCCGTTGGAAAGGTTTCGCAGAGAAGGGCTCCCTGGAAAGTACAGTTGTGTACACTTACCATAAATGTAGATATTCGAGAGTATTCACTGTTGCAGTCATTATATTTGGGTAATCCTGCTGGCAGGTTGCCCTCAGTCGGCCTGAATTCCAAAGTCTTGGGTCCTGCGTCAGTTGCTTTCGCCTCTTCCCTGATGTCAGGTCGCCAGGGGTATAAAACATGCAGCCGACGCCATTTTCTTCAGTTTTTCTTGCCCCAGATATGTCAGGTGCCCCCTAAAAGGGTAGCCAAATTTTATATATATATATATATATATATATATATATATATATATATATATATATATAAAAATACATGCACCAATATAAACTTTACCTTCAACTACAAGCAAATACACCACATAGGTTGTATAAATCAGAGAGGGAAAGATAAGTTCCAGTAGACAAAAGGGGGATGGCGGGTAGGTAACCTGGACTGCAACAGTGAATACACTCGAAAATCTACATTTATGGTAAGTATACACAACTGTACTATGTTCTTCGTGTTTCACTGTTGCAGTCATTACATTTGGGTAGAGTCCCAAAGCTATGGTTGGGTGGCTGGAGCTAAACAGCATTAGGAACGGCTATGAGGCCTTGCAGAACTGCAGTGGCAAAGCCTGCCCTGGATTTAGAGTAAAGTGGCAGATGATAATGCCTTGTAAAGGTGTGCACTGAACTCCAAGTAGCAGCCTCTAAAATGTGTTTGGTTGATACTCCTCTGAGAAAGGCTGCTGAAGTGGCTGCAGCTCTGGTTGAATGTGGCCTAATGCCCTTAGGCACTGGCTTGCCATGCTGTGAATAGCAGAAACGAATGCAGTGGCCTATCCACTTTGAAATAGTCTGCTTGGAGATGGCCTTTCCTTGTGCTCCTGCAACATATGCCACTAGTAATTGCTCTGACTTCCTATAAACTTTAGTTTTGTCCAAATAGAATCTAAGCTGTGTACGTCCAAAGAATGCAGAATTCTCTCCCCTTTGTTCTGTGGATTTGGATAAAAAGTTGGCAAATTAATATTTTGGTTAAGGGCCATGCTGGACACCACCTTAGGCATAAATGTTGGGTTTGTCCTCAGAGAGACCCTGTCTGGATAAAAAATGATAAATGGTTCCACAGTCATGAGAGCCTGTAGCTCTGACACTCGTCTTGCAGAAGTTATTGCTAGGAGCAGTGCGGTTTTCCAAGACAAAAACTTTATATCCGCAGAAGCAGCTGGCTCAAAAGGAGGTAGGGTGAGTTTTTCCAAGACATAATTGAGGTCCCATGCAGGTATTGGCGATCTCCTTGGAGGCCTTAAATTTTTGGCTCCTCTGAGGTACTGTCTTAATAAAGGATGAGAAAAGAGTGGTGGCTCTGTATTGTAATGAGCCGAAGTGGCAGAGGCATGAATTTTAATTGATGAAAAAGACAGGCCTTTGCCCAGCATCTCAGTTAAGTATTGCAAAATCTGAGGAATATTTGGTAAAAGCTGTATCAGTTCCTTGAGCTTGGTTCCAAGCATAAAATCTCTTCCATTTTCCAGCATAGGATTTTCTAGTACTAGGCCTTCTGGCTTCCAAAATGACATCCATCACAGTTTTACTGAGAGGTGTGCTTTGTATGGCTACATTATCCGCCATGCTGCCAGGTTTAGAATCCTGAGTTGGCTGTGCAGAATCTGATTGTTTTGTTGGGACAGAAGATGAGGTATTTGAGGTAAGGCCCAGGCTGGGCATTGAGACAAGTTCCTTAAGATCGGATACCAGTACTGGCGGGGCCAGTCTGGGGCAATCAGAATCATTTTTGGTTTCGCCTGTCTGACCTTTAGGAGTACCTTGTGGAGGAGAGGCAGTGGAGGAAAGGCATATACTGATAGGTTTGTCCAGCTGAAAGATAAGGCGTCCACTTTCCATGCTTGTCTGTGATAAGTCCTTGTGCAGAATCTTTTTAGTTGATAGTTGTGAGGGGAAGCAAATAGATCTATGTCCAGGCGTCCCCATTTCTTTATCATGCTGAAGACTTGTGGATCCAGGTGCCACTTGTGGGGATCCATGAGGTTTCTGCTTAGTTCGTCTGCCAGAGTATTTTCCTTAACTGGCAGGAATTGTGCCTGCAGATGAACTTGGTAAATCAATGCTGTGTCCCATAGAGCCATGGCTAGTCTGCAAAGGAGGTAAGAATGCGTGCCCCCCCTGCTTGTTTATGTACCACATGACTGTGGTGTTGTCTGTTTTTATCAGTAGTTGTCCCGGATGAATTAGGTCCTTGAAGGCTGTCAGGGCATTTTGAACAGCTAGCATGTCTTTTTGATTGATATGTAGATGCATTTGGTTTGTGGATCAGGTGCCCTGAATGCCTCTTCCTGCCATATGGGCCCCCCCCAGGCATAATCTGATGCCTCCGTTGTTAGGTTCTGCCTGGCTGGGGGTAGTGATAATGGCTGTCCCTTGTTTTGGTGACAAGCCTTTGCCCACCATCAAAACTCCTGTTGCAGGCAGGGAATGAGAGTAATCATCGTTTCCAGGCTGTGGTAATGTTACGTCCAGACACTTTTTAGGTACCACTTGAAGTTTCCTCATATGCAGTCTTGCATATGGAATTAGTAGGATGCAGGAAGCCATGAAGCCCAAAGCCTGCAGAATTTTTCTTGCAGATGACTGGGCCTTTGTTGCCATTCCCTTGAAATAGGTAGTCAGTTGCCTTTGTTTGTCTGACGTGAGATAAGCCATCTGGGCAGTTGTATTTAAGCTTGCACCCAGGAATATTATCTGTTGAGAGGGTACTAGTTTTGATTTCTTTTCGTTGACTGTGTACCCTAGGTATGTTAAAAGTCTTTTCACAAACGCCATATGCTGTAGTAGAATGTCCTTGTTCTCTGCTTGAATGAGGCAGTCGTCCAAGTAAGGATATATTTGTATTCCTCTTTGTCTGCAGAAAGCAATTACTGGTGCCAGGCACTTTATGAAGACCCTGGGCGCAGTAGATAAGCCAAAGGGCAGTGCAGAGAATTGGTAATGCTTTGAGCCAGCCTTGAATCTGAGGTATCTTCTGCATGATTGTCTGATTGGGACATGCAGGCACGCCTGTTTTAGGTCTAATGTCACAAGCTAAGTCTTTCTGCCCAGCATTGGCAGAAGCTGCTGTAAGATCAACTTCTTGAATTTTGGAATATTCAGGAAAGTGTTTAAAATAAATAGGTCCAGTATTGGTCTCCATGCTTTGTCCTTTCTGGGTACCAAGAACAGTCTTGAGTAAAATCCTTGTCCCTGCTCTTGCTGTGGCACTTGTTGAATAGCCCCCACGTCCATGAGGGATGAGACTTGTTTTTGAGCCTCTGCCCATTGATTTTTTGGCAGGTCTGGTCACCCGTTTGCCCTTGGCAGTGTATGGAAGTGAAACTTGTAGCCTTGTGACACTATATCGAGAACCCATTTGTCCTGGGTTATGATGTGCCAGTTTTGAGAAAAAAAGTGCTATCCTTCCCCCTAAGGGTGCTGCCAGAAGATAAGTGCTTGGTGCAGGCAGGGGGACGTCATTGGCACTGTTTCCTGTATGGTTGTGATTTGCACCCCATTGCTTAGACTTGTACGAACCTTGCGGCTGTGATCTGCCCCTTTGAGGTCTGTCTGACACTGGAAAGGACCAATTCTTTGTAGGCCAGTGTCTGCTAAAACTAGGTGGATGTACTTGTAAAAAATCTTTGACCGTTTGCATAGAGTTAGCTTTGTCCTCCATTTTCTTTAACACCTCTTCTGCCTTAACACCAAACAAGGTATCATGCTGCAATGGTGCATCTAATAATTTAGCTTTGACATGATCAGGCAGATTTTGTTCCTTTAACCAAACATGCCTCCTAATTACAGAACCCATAACTGCGGCCCTGCAGGAGGCCTCCAGAGAATCAAAACCACATTGCAAAGTATGCTTTCCAACTTGTTCAGCTGCATGCAATAAATCCTGCATTTCTTTGTTTTCTGCACATTCAGAATTTACCAACATTTTCTGTTTAAGCAGTGTCATGACATATTGCTGATATTTCAGCATATGAAACTGGCAGTTTAAGGCCCTTATAGCCAGGGTAGCAGATGTGTAAATCTTTTTTCCCCATCTATCCAGTGCCCAAGAATCTCTGTCAGAGGGGGTAGGGTTTTTTGCAGTGGAAGCCTTAACCCCTTTGGGACCCTGAGAAATAGTTTCTGGTCTGCAGTAGGGTTTTTAAAAAGGAATTTATGAGAGTCAGGAACCCTGTAGTATCTGTCAGGCTTAACAGGAGCTGGAGGTAAGGAGTCAGGGTTCAGACTAGACTCTGAAAACACATCATCAACAATGTCTAATACAGGTGGAATAGCTAGAGGCTTGTGTTGAGGTAGTAAAAGGAAGTCCCTGAGTCTCTTCTTAGATTCTGAAAAATCTTGGCTCTCCCAGTGGAAATGCTCCCTCATGGTATATAAGGTTTCCCTAAAAGAGTAGTCCTCAGGAGGAGAGGCTGAAGGAATAGATTCTTCAGCATCAGAATCCTCATGGGGGGAAGTGAATATTCCTGATCAGAAGAGGAATCAGAGGAGATGGAAACCTGATCTGAAGATTCATAGCCTGTGTCTTGCCTAGGCCTATTATCAGGAGGGGGGTGGGAACCCCTGATCAAGGTAATTAAGTCTTTGGCCATTTTGAGCATTTGTTTTTTGGGCATGGAGGCCTGTCCATGTGGCTGTTGAACTTGTTTCTTTGCCTTTAGAGGTGCTTTAGTGTTTGCTTTTGAAGTTGAAGTCATTTTAATATATAATTGTTTAGGTCTGAATACTCCCTCAGAAGCCGATGCCTGCTCAGCGGCTCCGGACCCATCTGAGGGAATAGTCTCCGAGGCTCCAATACCTTGAGTTTCCAGCAGCCTGACCGACTCCACGTGGGAGTCAGTACTGGCCTGCGACTGTAAAGTAGCAGGGGTCAGGGGCTGCGAAAGCGCCTCACTGAGGACCGGCGAACTGGCGACTGGCTTAGGAGAAGCTTCGTTGTCGGTTTTGGACCTCGGTTGCCTGTCTTTTTCCTTTTCTTTGTGTTTTTTGTGAACTCCGGTAGTCGGATGGCTGTCCGACAACATCGTATAATTAAATCTGCGCCCAAAATAGCTTAATGCAAAATTGTACCGACGCTTAATAGTGCATTGGTTAAATCTAGCACAAAACCGACAACTTGAAACGTCGTGGTCAGGAAATCAAGGAATACAGTAAGAATGAAAGTCCTTATGAGGTATTTGCTTCCCACAAGAAATGCAATTATTAACTTTTTCTGACATTGGTCTGGAGCAAGAAAAAAGTTTCCCCAACGGCGTACTTAGCTTTTAATGACTACTTCGGATCTGAAACTCAAACACGAAAACCTCAAGAGTCAGCCGACCGGCACTTGCGAACTGCTTCTGCTTCGGGCACCGCGCGGCAAGAAAGACTGAAGAAAATAGTGTCGGCTGCATATTTTATACCCCTGGTGACCTGACGTCAGGGAAGAGGCGACAGCAACCGACGCAGGACCCAAGACTTTGGAATTCAGGCTGACTGAGGGCAACCTGCCAGCAGGATTAGCCAAATGTAATGACTGCAACAGTGAAACACGAAGAACATCCCTGGTTTTGTGGAACCTCTCCCCCTCCCCTGCTGATAACACCACAACAGAGGAGGGAGCAGACCCTGCCAGCACCACCAACCCTCCAGACAGTGCCGGTCAGGAGCTATCAAGTGGCAAAGCACTGAAGGACAGAGAACAGTGCAACAGGCCTGGACCACAGACTTCGGGGCAACAACTTGGACTGGTGGCCCCACCTCTCCCAGGGGAATAGAAATAGAACTGGCCATTGATCCTGATGGGGTAGGAACAAAGTTGTCCCAGAAACTCCCACTGCCTCCACACAGCGCACCAGCCCCTCACAGTTCAATCTGTAGGAGGTCAGATGAGGAAAAGGTAATCGGGGAGGGAGAGGAGGTTCCCTAAGTCTGTGGGCCAGGGAAGCCAAAGGCCCCACCTCAATTTGAGCCTTTAGAAAGGACTGCATCATCCTGTCCATGTCTGCAGGCAGGATGCTCCTGGAGAATTGGGAGGAATTGGAGGACCTAGCTGGAGACCCATGTCAGGACCCTGAGGATCTTCTCCTACGGTTTGGAGAATGGGCCCCAGGCAGAGGGGTAAACAACTGATCCCCTCCTGAAGGAAAATCCTCTACAAAAATGGGATCTTGCACTGGTCTCGGATCCGACTGAATCAGGTCCAAGGAAACACAAGGATCTGAGGAACAACATCTCAAATCCCTCAGATCCAACAGGGCCGGATCCATGACAAGTGTGGTCTTGCTTTGATCCAAAAGCATCAAACCAGAATCATTGGATCCAGGAGTCAAGGGTAAGGCCTTCAGATATGAAGACCTGGAACCCGAGGCCTTGGATCCAGGAGTTGACTCTCTAGAAGCCCTCAGATCCGAGGTTCTTGGATCTGACACCTCTAAGGCTGGAGTTGGATCCAGGGACCTGGGATCTGACAGCCTGGCTAGCTTAGAAGGAGCATCCCCTTAAGGAAGAAGAAGAGGGATCCTTTCTTTTATGGCCAGAGGGGCCTGGCTTGGTCATGCATTCTTTGACCAGGGGGACCCCCCCTTAACCAAGCCTTTTAGTAAAAGCTTGTTCCGGCAGTCGACCAGGGCTTTAGTGTTGAACACGGCGCAAATGCTGCATTGAACCTCCAGATGGTCTGCACTGAGACAGTAGAGGCACTCCTCATGCGAATAAGAGACAGGCATTTTCTGACCACACGAGGAGCACCTCTTAAACCTAAAGGTGTCTCCGACATGGAGACAAGCAGAGGCAAACAAAACCAAAGGAACAGCCAAAAGACAGAACCACAAACAGGCCAACAGTCAAAACCCCAAAATCCGTCCTAACTCAAAACACACACTAACTATACCCAAAACAGCAACGGAAGTCAAGAAAACCAAAACCAATAAGAACAACTACCCCCAGAAAGGAATTACAACTGCTCAACAAAAAAACAGAAAATAGGTGCCAAAACTAAATGAACCAAATGGGAGGAGTGAAAGGGTTTAGCAATTAGAAAAAAAGTAGATGAAAGCTATAGAAGAGCTTTAAGAAGTTAAATTTAAGTTAAGAAGAGGAAGAATCCCAAAAAGAAGCACACCTGCTTATGAAGAAATGGAGTACCCCGAGGAGCTCAGCAATCTGCGTCTGACATGCAAAAATGGCAAATGAGATCTGAAGGGTTAGAGGGCAGCAGAGCATTATGGGAGGGGGAGGAGCTTGAGCTAAGTTGCTGTCTAAGCATGCCGACACAGATCCGATGTTAGATCCTAGATCCATACGGGATGAATCGTGACTAGGATAACATCAGATAATATCCGTTAAATATTCCTAAAGTATATGCTCATTCAACATTATAATAACTAAATCTCTAAATAAATAAGTAGTACAAAGAGGGATCTGAAGAGATAAAGATATCTGTAGCCTTACAGGTAGGTAATGTTATCATACTAAACTATTCTACAAAAGGAAAATCAATGCACATATATATTCATCATGCTAAAAGATATACACATATTTTATACATCTAACAAAAGCTCTGAATTAATTTTAAAAGTATAAGTGACTATATCTCAAAACTGTGTAACAATCTTAACATGATAAATATCAAAATATTTAAAAATCCTTTATATTATTAAACTAATTCTTAAATACAGGTACATTACTAAGGTAAAACATGTCTCTCTATTTCTATGTTGTCATAAAAAATCTATTGTATTCATAAGTTAAAATGTGCTTAATTCATATCCCATTCTCCCTTCACAGGTTCAAACATATTGAAAAATCAACTTTACTTTCTATCAAAATGGATGCATTGATTCAGCAATATAACACTCAAATTTCAGCTCTGGCTTATGAAATTAGCTATTTCAGGTAGTTTTGGTGAATCTAATAACATACAATATGCAAAAAGCTTCAAAGCTCACATGAACAAGCTTTAGACTTCAGCTTTCAGGATATTTTGATATATTTTTTATGACTTTCAATTTAAATTATATGAGATCCTGTGTATTCACATTTCTGCCATATACAGGTGTATTTTATATATATATTGTTCTGATAAGCAGCTTGTTATTTAAATATATTTATTTTCTATCTTATCTGCCCATTAATATTCAACCTTATTCTATATAACTTGTATTTTTAAAATCTCCCATCAAAGAGCTATTTAATTAGCAGCTCTCTATTAAAGGTTACAGTATGTGTATATATTTAACTTTACTGATACTACTCTTTTATTAATCTTACATAGTACATATTCACTTTTGTGTATATACATATTATTCATAAGATGTTGAGTCTTCTTATTAATTTGAGTATTACAAGCAATTTTGACTATGTATAAAATAATTCCTGCTTCTTTAATCTGAATGTGTGCTATTCTGATCTAAGCTTCATATCCTGACATTAGAATTTGATTACAGCATGTGAAAGTGATAAATCACAGCACACAGTATCTGCTAATTTCCCCTGTAAGTTTTTCATTCTTCTTGCTTTTTAAACTGTTCTAATCAGTAACAAACATCTGACTTTACCTGTGTCCATTAATTTGTACAGTCAGATTTAATAACACTACAGCATAAGCTATTAACATTCAGCAAAATGCAAGCAAATTATATGTCAGCAACAGCTCAGTATAAAACATTACTATAGCTTTTGTTTTAAAAAACTCTTCACTTTAAGTACAGAAAAAATGTTAATCTGAGTATATTTCTCAGATATATACTGAAAAAAGGAAGAAAGAAAGAAAAAGTAAGTTTCTTTGTGCTTTCACAGATATTACTGATAAACTTTTATCTAGATTTTCTTCAGAACAGCTCAAGGTGGGAAGCAAAGCAAGCAAGAATCCAGCATTATCACACAACTGGAACATTTTTTTGTTCTCAAGCTTTTTTAAGTGTTACTTGCTTCATAAATGATCTGTGAAAGGAATGTGTTGCACAGAAACAAAGAAAACAAAATCACCAGCATTTCAACACTTCTAAATGGCATACTACTTAGATCTGGCATTCAGTTAACCCAGCAATGCACATACTAAGCAAAGTTAAACAAATAAAATAAAATTCTTAACTTATACAATTTTAAAGTTACCAATTCTATTGCTTATAATTTAATGACATCCTCTTACAGAAAGTATTGGTTTAACATTTATACATAGATTTATAAGTTTATTTAAAAGAAATATATGAAGTATTTCACTGCAAATACAGTAAAACAGTAAAACTAACCATTTATAATCTTTATCTTGAAAAATATTTTAGCTTAAAATATAAATACATACTTACACATGTTTTGAAATTTAAAGTCCAATACAAACCTTTTACTTAAAGGGTATAGCCACTGTTTCAGAAAATAAAAGTCCTGCAAATCAGAGAATAAAAGTTACTTGTTTTAAGCTTTTTAATCTTAGAAGCAGTTTTCCAGGAATTCAGCTCACTCTGTCTCTTGAGGTATATACTGTTCCAATCCATTTCTTCAGTATTGTAAGGATGTTAATTTTGTTGACCAAAGCAGATGCATCCTCCAGTGTTTCAAATATCTTAGGATCTCCAAAAAGAAATAATTTGATGTTTGCAGGAAGCACAAAGTGGCTTTAACATTCTTCAAGTTCCTTGATCAGTGGTAAGCAGGATTTTCATTTACTCATCACTTTACTGGAATGATCATTTTGAATGTGGTGGTGAGTTTTTTGTTTTTTTTGAAGGTGCTCCCAGGGATCTATGTGCCCTTTCAATTTCAAAAGATAAAGTTTCAGGTAGACTTAATGTTTTATGTAGCCAGGGGTTAAGAAGCTTTTATTCTATCTCCCTCATACTTTTCAATTATACCATAAATTATAATGTCATTTCATCTCATTCTATTTTCTAAATCATTAATTCTATCTATGAGTCAGTTGTTTTGTTTTAAAAGAAAATCAGTCTGAGGCTCATCTTCAGTTATTCTCCCTTCATGATTACTTAAAGCTTCTTCCATACTACCAATTTGTACACTTTATTGTTTCATAAGAATTTCTAAATCTTCCATCTTCTTTCTGTTCTCTTCTTTGGTATCCACTTTGTCCACTTTAAGTAATACATGCTACATATCAGATATTCGTGACCAGGTGTCTTTTTCTAACACAAGAATCCTGAGTACCACTTCTTGAGTGGCTCATGCTGAGGTCTTTTCTCTCTTAACCAAGCAGTTGAAATTCTGACAGGAAAATTACAGCTTTTGAAGAACCTGAAGCTATAAATCTTTTCTTTATTAGTGAATAAAATTAGCTAGCACGTATGTCCAAATTGTATTTTTTGACTATATTGTCTGTCAGAGAAAGGTTTTCAGTCATAGAACTTTCATCAATTACTGTTCTCGGTTTGCCATCTTGGTCATGCCACTTTTTTTGTTTGTTTACAGAGGTGATACCTGCTACTTTAAATATGTGGTTTTTATCTGTCCACAACATAGGAGGGAGCATCAAAAGCATTTGTCAGATCCTGGTATACTGTATGAATTGCATGGACACTATCCACAGTTTTAGTGGCTTCCCCAAAGAAGTTTACTAAATTAAGCAGACATAATCTCCTTTTGACAAAAACATAGTGTTACAAATCTAAAGCTATGATCATTTAAATAAGATGACTCCTTGTTCTGCACAGTATTGAGCCCAGGTGTGTTAACCAAAGGATGGCATAATTCACAATGTGAATATTTAAATACAAAGGAAAACAGCAGAACAGCAGGCCTCTCCTTTTAAAGTGAAAAGCTGTGGTGCTTATGAACACCACAGATGGAAATTAAGCCACACAGAGAAATAAAATAGCACATATTAGTTAAGACAGATTGTACCACATAATTATTATTAAACAAACAAAAAAGTAATCAAGGAGAGGGCATAACCTACCTCAGAATATAGCACATTTTGCAGGAAATAATTCTGGCTACAAGAGACAGAATCATCGTAAGTCTGTAGTTAAGTTTCAACTAGCAGCCTACTCTGCACACAGTAGACAAAGTGTAATGGTTAAAGGTGAGACTGGCTGGGTAAATCAAATGATGAGGTATTTGAAAAATTAGCATATTCTATTTTATGATAAAAAAGATTAGAAAAAAAAAGGGATTTTTAGCTAGTTTTGCCAAAGTCACAAAGAGCATGGCTTAAGTTTTGCTTGCATTTAAACTAAGTTTGTTGATAAACAAGTGCCACCATTTGAGAAATTTACCCTGGAAGGCTATGAGAAATTTACATCTGTCACACCAGCAAGGGGAAAGAATCAGGTTTTCTGCATAAACATAGCTCTTGGTCCATTAACAACTACATAAAATTAGTCAATAAACAGCATACATCCTAAGCATAAGGCAGTAATTGGATACCAAAGCCGATATCAGAGAGACTGTTTAAAAGTAAAGCATTGCCAAAATGATTAAAGTCCATCTTAAAGGCTCTCCAGTTAGTTCTGTGAAACATTTGCAGAGTAATTTACTTGCAATACTAATACCTCTTTACTACTGAACTGCTACAAAGCAGTACAGACTCAACAATCATCTGTTCAGCCTTCTCCCCCTCTAAGATCCTAGCAAAAACCCAACTAGCCTTCTCCAAAACAGAAACCTGGATGTAGTCTAACCATCTGGCAATAAATGCAAATAAAACCAAACTAATGTTTTTTTTTCCTCTACCAAAAACTCCATTGACAAATCCACATTCACCGTACAGAGCCAAAACAACACCCTCCTTGAAACTGTTCCCAACACCAAGCTTCTTGGCATCATTATTGATGAAGAACTAAAATCTGACACCCACATCCACTCCACAATCAAGAAAACCCACCAAAAGTTAGGTCTCCTCCACAGGCACAACCGCTTCCTAAGCCCCTCTACCCATCAAACTCTTGCATCCACCTTCCTACTCCCTTCCCTTATGTATAGTGCCCCTCTTTTCACCAATCTCCATCTTGGCCTTTTCTCCAAACTTGATTCCTGCTACTACAAGATCTCCAAATTTGCAACCAATTCAAAAAACTCATTCTACCACTGCCACTCCCTCCTCACCCTCAACTGGCTTGAACTACTCAACTACCTCAGTTACCTACAACTCACCACTGCCCACAAGCTCATCTTTAAACCTGCCAACTGCCCAGCTCTCACTACTTCCTTAAAACCTTACATTCCAAACCGCTAACTCAGATCCAAAAACCAAAATCTCCTTTAGGTCCACAAGCCTGCACGACTTCCTGGCCATCAACTGCTGTCCCACTCCTTAGCTACACAGTAGAACTCTCTGCCCACACACCTACGCAACCTACCTAACCATACAAATTTCAAATCTCAGCTACTCTCTCATCTTTCTTCCAAATGGGAATGCCTTTGCCACACTCCAACTAAACCCCCCCCATTCCACCTTACACTGACTCATCTAATTACCCCTACTATTACTTCATCCCACCCAAAACAATCCCTCCCCTACTAAAAACTAATTTTCTCTCTAATATCTATTGTACTATACTCTCCAGTCTCTAACATACTATTGTCCTCTCCATGCATAATATTTTCCTAACCTACTAATGGCTAGTAGCTATATAATTTGAAATGTTAAACCTATAATTGAGTTTATAACAAAAATATTCACTTTATGTAAATGTTGAAATTTCTGTATTGAATTATGTCTTTTCATTTTTGTAACAATGTGAAAAGCCAATTGCCAATATCACGGAGATTATTTGTAAATGTTTAATTAGCTGTATGAACTGTGTCCTTTTGTAACATGTGAAGTGTGACTTGCAATTATTGTGGAGCTTTTCTCCCCGGGCCTCCACTGAAAATGGGCTCTTCTTGGCCCAGTGGACTTCGCCGATCATCAAACTTAAATAGATAAAATAAATAAATAAATGAATTAAAAAAAAAAAAAATATATATATATATATATAGGTCTACTTTACAGAAAGTCAACTTTCATATGGCCGAGACGATATGATCGACTTTTGAAAAGCCGACCATGTAAAGTAAACACATAAAACACAACAAACACTTACCTTAAAGTGTTAGCAGGGGGTCTACACCCACCTACACCCCCCCGTAACTTAAATATACCAACTCCGAGATCGCACTACAGTGCAGAAGAAGGAAATTTTCCTATTCCGCACTGTACGGAGATAGCGGTTCCCCATGGTCAGCTTTTCAAAAGTCAATCATATGGTCTCAGCCATATGAAAGTTGACTTTCTGAAAAGACGACCATGTGAACGGGACCCATATATATAATTGCACATACACGTGTGTGTGTGTGTGTGTGTGTGTGTGTGTGTGTGTGTGTCTATATATAGACACACACACGCACACACACAAACCATCTGCAACAACTGTTGTCCAGATTATGCTATATAATGGCCTGCTGATTATCAGTTTATGGCAGTGAAGTCACTCAGGTTGTGCAATGCCATAAAGTTTTCCACTACAATACTAAATGATAAAACATTTGTGACTTTGATTTTTAATCTGTGTATCTCCACTATGATATATGTATGCACTGCTATTTTTCACAGAACAGAAGGAAGACTTGTCTTATTCTTATCCGTAAAAAACAATATATATATATATATATATATATATATATATATATATATATACATATATGTATACACTGTATGTGTATACATATATGTATACACTGTATGTGTATATGTATGCATCTGTATATTCATATATACATATTTGCATATATGAACCACAAAAACAAAAATAAATTATGGACCACAGACACACCAGGAAGTAAAATTCACACAGTTTATTAACGCTTAATGATTCACCGTGTTTTTGTCCTGTAAAACACTGGACTTCATCAAATAAATAACGCTTAATTATTCACTGTGTTTTATCTGATGAAGTCCAGAGTTCTACAGGACAAAAATGAGGTGAATTGTTAAGCGTTATTTATCTGATGAAGTCCAGCGTTTTACAGGATGAAGTTGGTTTATAAGAAAGATAGTTCATTTAAAACATTTCTGGAGAGTTCTAGGAAAAATCAACCGGTTAGTAACAGACCCCTAGGAATGTTTAAGTCTGGCCATTGTACACAATGCAAAAACATCCTGGTAACCAGTAGTGTCTTAAT
>NC_056736.1:270925323-271070799 GCF_019279795.1 Protopterus annectens | reverse complement strand
AGGAACCCCCATCTCATCTCCCGTTAAGGCCATTCTGGTTGCGGCTCATAAGCCATCTACCAGAAAACTTTACAACAGTAAGTGGGGCGTTTTCCATTTGGGCAGAAGATAAGGGCTTGGACCCTTTTACTGTCCCTATCCCGACCATCCTAGACTTCCTCTCATTAATCTTTCATCAGGGAGCAAGCGCTTCTACAGTTAAGGTACAATTGGCGGCCATCTCCCATTTTCATGTGGGTGATGGCATAGGTTCCTTAGCATCTACAAAGTTGTGCAAAACCTTCTTATGAGGCATCTTCCTTCTAAATCCACCAATAAAGACTGTGGTTCCCCCATGGGACCTCACTCTAGTCTTGCAAGCCTTAACAAGTCCACCTTTCGAACCTGCGGCCTCAATTCCGCTGAAGTTCTTGTCATGGAAAACAGCCTTTTTAGTGGCCATTACTTCGGCCACAAGGGTTTCAGAATTACAAGCCTTGTGTATGAAGCCTCCTTACCTTATCTTTCTCAAAGATAGAGTGTCCCTCAGGACTAACCCGTCTTTCTTGCCTAAGGTTGCTTCAGAAGCAAATATAAATCAATCAATAAATTTACCGGTGTTTTTTCCCACGTTTCAGAACAAGGGAGAATACACATTACACAAATTGGATGTACACAGACAGCTGTGTTTCTACTTGCATAGGACTAGAGAGTTTCGCAAGTCGGACCAGTTATTTGTCTCATATGCAAAATCAGCAATGGGTAAAGCTATTTCCAAAGTTACTGTGGCAAATTGGATTCGTCAGTGTATTATTCAGGGGTATACATCGTCTGGCAAACCAGCCCCGGTTAATATCCGTGCTCATTCTACAAGATCTGTAGCCACTTCAACAGCCTTCTGGTCTAGGGTTCCAGTGGACGACATATGTTCAGCAGCTACTTGGTCTCTTCTCATACGTTCATTTCTCATTATAAATTAGATGTGATTTCGAGAAGTAGGGCTTCTTTTGGCTCCACGGTGCTTCGGAATATCCTTCCGTAAGGACCACCCAGGTTTTTATAAGTAGCTGGGGACTCTGTCCCACAGGTTGCAGAGCAAATGAAGTAACTACTTCAGATAAAGAAGTTATGTACTCACCATAACGTTCCATCTGAGTAGATACTTCATTTGTCTGCAACCGACCCCCCCCTGCCATCCCCCGAACCTTTAGGGATTTTCTGATCACCTTTGCAGTTGATTTTTTCATGTTTACAGGTTGGTAAGGCAAAAAAAACGATCTGAGGTAATGTGGTTGGTAGCAGGGGATTATGGGTATGGGGAGGAGCTAGGAGCTCAGATCTTGGAGCTTGGTAAGCTGCCGGCTTGGATCCGAAGTCGGATCCGATACCCACAGGTTGCAGACAAATGAAGTACCTACTCAGATGGAACGTTATGGTGAGTACATAACTTCTTTTTATGCACCCATTGAAACCCTCCCCTTTTCAATGAATGGTAGCTGGCTTTGCCATATACATATCAGCTGTATATGGCTCTTCTCAGATTTTATCCATTACTAAACATAAGTCTCAGTAGCTCATCAGGTAGCACATTTGCCTTTGATACTGGCAGATCAGAATGCTGTGGGTTCTATTCCCATATCAGGTAGCTGCATTAATTTTCTCAATATTGACACTGCAGTGCAGCATATGGAAGGGGTGCTGCACTCCTGAGTGTGCTATCCTTCTGATCAGACAGTTCTAGTATGTGACCAGTTTAACAAAGGCCCCGTCTGCCTGACCTGGTGGTAGCTGAGGTATACATAAAAGATCTCATGGCACTTACTGAAACAAGAATAGGGGACATTTCCTGATGCCTTGGCCAAACATCCCCTTGTCAGTAACAATACCACCTTGGGCCCCTCATTTACAGACCCACTGGCCTAGTGCGACTAACCCAGTCAAAAGTGTAAATAAAAATAAATAAAATACTCACTTGGTCTCTACTTGTGAGTACTCAGTTCTGAACAGAAATTCCTGGCCTTACACCAAGGATGAGACAGATAAAAGCTACACCACCCCCAGTCACTTCCTCTGGTGACTAAGCCACTAAAAAAACTTAGGTTGTCTGGACCACGGTCAAAGGTCCATCACTCTACACCATGTAGCCAGGAGAAAATCTCATTTTGATTCAGGTTTACCCACAATCTAGGCTGTGACATTTTAATCTATTTCATTTATTTAGGGATTCACCTTTGCCTCTTTGGAGTTCTTACAAATAGCCAGGGTTTATTAGTGGAATCCCTCTAAAAGTCAGTGGAGGTAGCTTTAAAAAGTACAGTTGTGTACACTTACCATAAATGTAGATGTTCGAGTGTATTCACTGTTGCAGTCATTACATTTGGGTAGTCTGCTGGCAGGTTGCCCTCAGTCGGCCTGAATAACAAAGTCTTGGGTCCTGCGTCAGCTGCTGTCTCTTCTTCCATGATGTCAGGTCGTCAGGGGTATAAAACATGCAGCCGACACCATTTTATTACTTGCCCCAGATGTCAGGTGCCCCCCAAATGGGGAGCAAAAAAAAAAAAAAATATATATATATATATATATATATATATATATATATATATATATATATATATATATAAATAAACAGTAAATATATATATAAATGCACTTTTAGAAACATAAACTTTACCTTCATCTAAAAGCAAATACACCACAAAGGCTTCTGTGTATAATGAAGGAAAGAAAAGGTATAGAAAGGGGGATGGCGGGTGGGTAACCCGGACTGCAACAGTGAATACACTCGAACATTACATTTATGGTAAGTGTACACAACTGTACTATGTTCTTCGTGTTTCACTGTTGCAGTCATTACATTTGGGTAGAATCCTAAAGCTATGGATGGGAGGATGGAACTAAACAGCATTAGGAACGGCTATAAGGCCCTGCAGAACTGCAGTGGCAAAGCCTGCCCTGGATTTGGAGAAGAGAGGCAAATTATAATGCTTTGTGATGGTATGAGCAGAGCTCCAAGTAGCAGATTCTAGAATGTCTTTGGTTGGAACCCATCTGAGAAAAGCTGCTAATGTAGAGGCAGTCCTGGTGGAATGTGATCTGATCCCCTTTGGCACAGGTTTACCATGGTGCAAGTAGCAGAAACGAATGCAGTGGCTTATCCACTTAGAAATAGTCTGCTTTGATATAGCCTTCCCCTCTGACCCTGCAGCAAATGCTACCAGTAGTTTCTCAGACTTTCTTAGAGATTTGGTCCTGTTTAAGTAGAATCTTAGTTGTCTGTGTACGTCCAATGAATGCATAATCCACTCCCCCTTGTTCTGCCGATTTGGGTAAAATGTTGGCAGGTGAATGATCTGGTTAAGAGCCACACTGGATACCACCTTAGGCATAAAAGTAGGATTGGTCCTGATGGACACCATGTCCGGGTAAAATATAATAAAAGGCTCCACTGCCATGAGAGCCTGTAGTTCTGAAACCCTTCTTGCTGAAGTGATTGCCAAGAGAAAAGCTATTTTCCAAGATAGAAATTTTATATCCGCAGTAGCTGCTGGTTCAAAAGGAGGCAGGGTGAGTTTTTCCAGCACAAAATTGAGGTCCCATGCAGGAGTTGGTGATCTTCTGGTAGGCCTTAAATTTTTGGCCCCTCTAAGATACTGTTTAAGCAGAGGATGAGAAAAGAGGGGAGGCTCTGTGTTGTAATGAGCCGAGATGGCAGAGGCATGGATTTTTATTGAAGAAAAAGATAGGCCCTTGTCAAGCATTTCAGTCAAATATTGTAAAATCTGAAGAATATTGAGCTTCGCTGTGTCCGTTCCTTGTGCTTGGTTCCAAGCACAGAATCTCTTCCATTTATCAGCATAAGATTTTCTAGTACTAGGCCTTCTGGCTTCCAAAATGACATCCATCACAGATTTACTGAGAGGTGTTGTTTGAATAATTAATTGATCAGCCATACTGCAAGATTCAGAGTTTGGAGCTGAGTGTGCAGAATTTGATTGTTCTGCTGAAACAGTAGATGAGGTATTTGACGTAAGTACCATGGAGGAAGTTGAGACATATTCCTTAGAAGTGGGTACCAGTGCTGGTGAGGCCAGTCCACAGCAACTAGGATCATTTTTGTTTTTTCCTGTCTGACTTTTAGTAAGACCTTGGATAGTACAGGCAGAGGGGGAAAGACATAGACTGATAGGTTTTTCCAGCTGAAGGATAGGGCATCCACTTTCCATGCTTTTTTGTGATAAGTTCTTGTGCAGAATTTGTCCAACTGATAATTTTGGGGAGAGGCAAATAGATCTATGTCTGGGCTCCCCCATTTCTGTGTTAACATACTGAAGATTTGTGGATCCAGTTTCCATTTGTGCAGGTCCATAAGATTTCTGCTTAGGTTGTCTGCCAGAGCATTTTGTTTTCCTGGCAGGAATTGAGCTTGAAGATGTATTTGGTAAGTCAAGGCTGTGTTCCACAAGGCCATGGCTAGTCTGCAAAGGGAGTAGGAATGTGTACCCCCCTGCTTGTTTATGTGCCACATAACTGTGGTGTTGTCCGTCTTTATCAGTAGTTGTCCTGGATGAAGTAAGTCCTTGAAGGCTGTCAGAGCATTCTGAACAGCTAGCATCTCTTTCTGGTTGATATGCAGATGCATTTGGTTTGGGCTCCATTTGCCCTGAATGTATCTCCCCACCAGGTGGGCCCCCCAAGCATAGTCTGATGTGTCTGTAGTTAGGGTTTGTGTGGCAGGGGGTAGAGTGAATGACAGTCCCTTGTTTTGGTGACATGTCTCTGCCCACCAAAGAAACTCCTGTTATAGGCAGGAATTTGAGGAATCATTGTTTCCAGACTGTGACAATGTTGACTCCATAAACTTTTCAGGTACCATTGAAGTTTCCTCATATGCAGTCTCGCATATGGAATTAGTAGAATGCAGGATGCCATGAACTCCAAAGCCTGCAGAATTTGTCTTGCAGATAGCTGGGTTATTGTTGCCATTTGTTTGAAGTATGTTGTCAGTTGCATTCGTTTGTCTGGCATGAGGTAAGCCATCTGGGCAGTTGTATTCAAGCTTGCACCCAGGAATGTAATTATTTGAGAGGGTACCAGTTGTGATTTCTTTTCATTTATGGTGTACCCTATGCTTGCTAGAAGCCTTTTTACAAATGCCAGATGTTGAAGAAGAGTGTCCTTGTCCTCTACTTGAATGAGACAGTCTTCCAGATAAGGGTAAATTTGAATGCTTCTTTGTCTGCAGAATGTGATTACTGGTGCCAGGCACTTTGTAAAGACTCTGGGCACAGTAGATAAGCCAAAGGGCAGTGCAGAGAATTGGTAATGCAAAAAACCTGCTTTGAAGCGGAGGTATCTTCTGCATGATTCCCTTATTGGTATATGCAGGTATGCCTCTTTTTAAGTCTAGAGTTACTAACCAAGCATTCCCGCCTAGCATAGGCAGTAGCTGTTGTAAAGTCAGCATTTTGAATTTTGGAATGTCCAGGAACGTGTTCAAAATCGATAAGTTCAGTATTGGACACCATGAATTGTCTTTTCTGGGTACCAGGAAAAGTCTTGAATAAAAACCTTGTCCTTTTTCCTTTTCTGGTACTGGTTGAATAGCCCCCATATCCATGAGGGACATGACTTATTTCTGGGCCTCTGCCCACTGGTTTTGTGGCAGATCTGGCCATCCATTTGGAAATGGCAAAGTATGGAAATGAAATCTGTACCCCTGGGATACTATGTTTAATACCCACTTGTCCTGGGTAATTAACTGCCAATTTTGAGAATGAAGTGCTAGTTTTTTCCCCCGAAGGGGGCTGCCACAAGATAAGTGCTTGATGATGGTAGAGGAAAGTCACTGAGACTGCTTACTGTAGGGATGTGCTTTGTTTCCTCCAGATTTGGGGGTGGAGGCACCCATTGCTTTGACCTGTAAGAACCCTGTGATTGGTATATGGAGCTTTTTGAGCGCCTGGATTTGCCTTGAGTGGTTCTGTTGGACACAGGAAAGGACCAATTTTTAGTAGGCCAGTGTCTACTGAACCTGGGTGGCTGCACTTGCAAGAAATCTTTTACCATTTGCATAGATTTAGCTTTGTCTTCCATTTTCTTTAAAACCTCTTCTGCCTTATAACCAAACAGAGTATCATGCTGCAAAGGGGCACCCAACAATTTAGCTTTAACATGATCACGCAGATTTTGCTCCTTGAGCCAGGCATGCCTTCTAATCACAGATCCAGTAATGGCGGCCCTACAAGAGGCCTCCAAGGAATCAAAACCACATTGCAAAGTATGCTTTCCAACCTGTTCTGCTGAATGCAATAATTCCTGTAACTCTTTATTTTCCACACAATCAGAAATCAACATCATTTTCTGTTTCAGTAAGCCCATAACATGCTGTTGATATTTAAGCATATGAAACTGGCAGTTAGAGGCCCTGATTGCCAAGGTTACAGACGTATAAACCTTCTTTCCCCATCTATCCAGCGCCCTGGAATCTCTATCAGAAGGGGTAGGATTTTTGGCTGTAGAGGCCTTTACACCCTTGGGACCCTGAGAAATAGTCTCAGGATCAGCAGCAGGATTTTTGAATAGAAATTTGTGGGAGTCAGGAACCCTGTAATATCTGTCTGGCTTACTAGGAGCAGGAGGCAGGGAATCAGGAGCCATGCTTGATTCTGAAAACACATCATCAACAGTGTCTAATACAGGAGGTATTGCCAAAGGCCTATGCTGAGGAAGAAGAAGGAAATCCCTAAGCCTCTTTTTTGATTCAGAGAAGTCCTGACTCTCCCAGTGAAAATGTTCCCTTAAAGTATGCAAAGTCTCTCCAAAAGAGTAATCCTCAGGAGGGGATCCAGATGGGATGGATTTCTCTGCATCAGAATCCTCATAGGGTGGAATAGAAAATTCCAGATCAGAAGAGGAATCAAAAGAAATAGAAACCTGATCTGAAGATTCATAATCAGTGCCTTGCCTAGGCCTCTTAGCGGGGGGGGGGGGGGGGGTTGGGAACCCTCGATCAAGGTAATTAAATCCTCAGATATTTTGATCATCTGTTTTTTTAGGCATAGGGGCCTGAGCAAGTGGCTCATGCGTTGTTTTTTTAGACACAGAAGATGTTTTTGACCTTGTTTTTGTTGCTGGCATCGGTTTAATATAAAAATGTTGAGGCCTGAAAACACCCTCAGAAGCCGGTGCCTGCTCAGCGGCTCTGGACCCATCCAAGGGAGAGACATCCGCGGGTTCAATACTCTAAGAATCTCGCAGCATACTGGACTCTGAATAGGTCTCGGTAGAGGCCTGCAACTCAAAAGTAGCGGGTATCAGGGGCTGCGAAAGCGCCTCACTGAGTACCAGCAACTGGCTTAGGAGAAGCTTCCTCGTCGGTTTTGGACCTCGACGGTCTGTCTCTGTGTCTTTTTCTTTGCGTTTTTTTGTGAACTCCAGTAGTCGGATTGCTAAACAACGACATTTCAGGATAATTAAATCTTACACCAAAATATTTAGAAGCAAAAATATACCAACGCTTAATAGTGCATTGGTTAAATCTAGCACAAAACCGACAGCAAGGCACATTGTGATTTGGGTCTAGGCAAGGAATACAGTACAAATGAAAATCCTTATGAGGTATTTGC
This sequence comes from Protopterus annectens, assembly GCF_019279795.1. Lineage (NCBI taxonomy): Eukaryota > Metazoa > Chordata > Ceratodontiformes > Protopteridae > Protopterus > Protopterus annectens. The sequence continues at coordinate 271,063,195 of NC_056736.1, read as the reverse complement.
TTCCCACAAATAATGCAATTATTAACTTTTACTGACATCGGTAAGGAGCAAGAAAAAGTTTCCCCAACGGGGTACTTAGCTTTAGTTTGAAGACTTCGGTTCTGAAACTCAAATATGAAAATTTCTGTAGTCGGCCGACCGGCACTTGCAAACTGCTTCTGCTTTGGGCACCATGCGGCAAGAAAGACTGAATAAAATGGCATCGGCTGCATGTTTTATACCCCTGATGACCTGATGTCATGGAAGAAGAGACAGCAACCGACGCAGGACCCAAGACTTTGTTATTCAGGCCGACTGAGGGCAACCTGCCAGCAGATTACACAAATGTAATGACTGCAACAGTGAAACATGAAGAACATCTCTACTCCCTACCAGACATAATCTTTCTTTGACCATCCATATCCTTAAGTAATTATGTCTGGAGGCTGTCATACAGGTGACTTTATTTAGTGCAACTAAGTGCATTAGGCAGACACCACTGATTGGTATTATGCCAAAACCACTGCAAGCTGCATACAAGTAACACTGATGGGGACCACTGTCTAATGATAGTGTGGTGATGTTATCACTGAGCTCTGTATATATCATGAGGTAGCAACCACACTACAGCAGTAACTGCAGAGTTGGAGTAATGCTGACATGTATGTGCAGTACATGGAGGGCACCCTTTTCCAATGAGCTTTTGGCAAACAAGTTTACATGATACCTAACTTCAGTGGAGGAATCTGTTGGTGACTGTTTCATGCCAGATGGACACTTGGAACATCTACACGTGCTACAGCTCTCCTACACTGCACAGTAGATTTAATGCACTGCTGTTAACAGGGGACTGTAATATGCCAAAAGTCTGTTGCCAACACTGCACTCCTTTTAGACATTGAGATGTGTCTCTTAAAATGTGAGTTTGCAGGAATTCTGCAGAGCTGCTTTGTGAAATTTTAACACTTACATCCCTTAGCCCTGTATGACACCTTAGTGAATTGAATGGCTTGATATTCACAGGATATTTTTGACCTGCAGGCCTTTGATCTTTAGAGATGTGGTGAGACAAAGAAACCAGTGTTAAAAAGCTTTTTGTGAAATACTATGACGTTATATCACGAAGTGGTCAGCTTCGCCCTTTAGATTTGGCCTATTTTCCTCTCTCAGTCCCACCTCTGTTCTGCCTTTATCCTTACTTATACCTCCCTGTTTCCTGCTTTTCATACTTAGTAAACCTCCAGTGCATTTCGTCTGTTTTTCTTTCCTTTTCCTGGCCACTAGGTGGCGCTCTTGTCAATTCATCTCCTACTTTCACAATCATTAGTAATTCCTACTGCTCTTCTTATTGCTCCAACCTGATTTTTATTTTGTTTTCTTTCTCAAACACATCTCATTTACCTTACCCAGTATTCTATTACTAACCCCCCACAAGTCTTCTCTACCTTTCTAACCCACCTTTACTTTTACACCTGTTCTCTACCTCTTGCCTGATTGTTTTCTGCTACTGGTCGTCTTGTTCGTGACACCAGCCTCTTTCTGCCCGCTCTACCTACACACTCTTGATCCCCTCCCCCTCTCTTCTTATTTTATTTTATTTCACTTGTCTATCCCTCCCTTAACATCTACTCTACCTTCCTTCTCTATCTGCCCATCTTCGTAACCTTCCTTAGTGTGTATTCACTTCTACTTGCCCTCCCCTTCCTCGCATCTTCTGTACAGATTCTTCTGTACCTTCCTAACCTCTTTCTCTCAACCTGTCCCCTCCCCCTCCTACTCCACTTCCGTTTCCATAGTATAAATTTACCCATCCCTCAGCCGTTTCCTCCCTATAGGTTATCCCTAGGTGGGCTGCTGCGTCTCCTTGGTCCTGAGGGTAGATCTCTATCTTTCCGCATGTGAGTACTGTGATTTGATGCAATGTTGAACTGTTATCACGGCTGTTGTTGTTAGTTGTAATCACGGTTTTTTGATTTCCTTCAATATAATTACTGTGAAGTATCTGTTGATAATGTTGTGCTTTTGACAAATTCTGTGGCAGTAACTGTTTATACCTGTGCTGCTATACATCTAGCAATTACGCCACTGCAGAACACGTGGAACGCCATTTCCACTCTGGGACCCTGAAAGCGGTAATCCCCCTTCATCTCTCCTTCCTGCATGGTCGCTCCATTAGAGGGATTATCTCCTGATCTTTATCTGCTAATAAGCGCTATTACCGGATTTATTCCCCTTTGCCTTTAACTGATAATAGCGTCCTTATGTGGTTTTTTTGCGACGCCTGTACCATTCCCCTTACCCCTTTAAACTAGCTAACCAGTCTAAACGGCTGCTTACTCCGTATGGGTTGTTGCTACCTCTTAACGCTTTTATATTGCACTCTTTAACAAAGCACCCATTATGCGCCTTCGTGCATTTAGTCAATTTTAACTTCTCTGCCTAAAGCTTTGTCCCCTTATGTTTTTGCGCTACTAAATCACACTCCGTACGGGTTGTTGCTACCTCTTAACGCTTTTATATTGCACTCTTTCATAAAGCACCCATTATGTGCCTTCGTGCATTTGGTCAAGTTTAACTTCTCTGCCTAAAGCTTTGTCCCCATATGTTTTTGCGCTACTAAATCTCACGTGTTTCAACTCAGTAATTGAGTAATTGAAACTGTTTACACACTGTAGCGCTCTTTTACCGCTATCAGAGAGCGGAACCTTAAGGAGTGTCTTAAGGTGCCATCTGCACCTTTTTTCTTAAGCTCGCCTAGTAGTCGGTTCCCCCTGCAGGCTTTCTTTACACAATTTCCTTTCCAATTTTCATTGTTTGGCCCTGGCCCCTCCAATTACCCTAGGCAACCTTACTTCCCTTGCTGCGACATTCTGGTAGTGCACCCCCCCCCTAGGCTAGACTCCACGTGGTCTCCTCACTGGAGCTCTAGTGCTCTAATACTCCTGCCTATCATGGTAGTTTACTGGCGTGCAGTTATTTATCAATTCTGTACTACACGTTTTTATCATTACTAAATGTATAACTCCTCTTGCTGGCATTTGATGAATATGTTATATTACAGTTTTAGATCTTAGATCTTATTAGCTGAGGTATTTTTGTACTGGCGTTTTTGTGCACTAAGTCTGTAGTCTCTGAGTGTGTACGCTAAAAATAGGTACTGCTCTCTGCTGATCTTGTAACCTACCATTGAATGCTTGAGTGTTCTGATTATTAAGCCTCACTGCTGATGATTTAAAAGGAATTATGCTAAATGTAATGTGCTCTCAATATTACTGAATAACTATTTCTCTCTCCTGTGCTTGTTCTCTCTCTTCTCTCTACCTATAGCTAACTCCACAGATTGTACACCAGGGTTCCTATCCATACCTAACCTAAGAGGCCCTGTGGACATCTCAATATATCCAGTATCCTGAATAGGAATCTACATCCTTAAAACAAAGACTGTCCTCCCAGATATTTTTGGAAAGTATGTCCTGTTATTGTATTAATTAAATACTACTCACCAGGACATTTTTTTTACCCCAGCCAGGGAAACCAGCAGCCGCCCCCCCTTTAGATTTGGCCTATTTTCCTCTCTCAGTCCCACCTCTGTTCTGCCTTTATCCTTACTTATACCTCCCTGTTTCCTGCTTTTCATACTTAGTAAACCTCCAGTGCATTTCGTCTGTTTTTCTTTCCTTTTCCTGGCCACTAGGTGGCGCTCTTGTCAATTCATCTCCTACTTTCACAATCATTAGTAATTCCTACTGCTCTTCTTATTGCTCCAACCTGATTTTTATTTTGTTTTCTTTCTCAAACACATCTCATTTACCTTACCCAGTATTCTATTACTAACCCCCCACAAGTCTTCTCTACCTTTCTGACCCACCTTTACTTTTACACCTGTTCTCGACCTCTTGCCTGATTGTTTTCTGCTACTGCCTCTACCCCAGCAGAACTCCACTCCACTACCCAAGTAGTCTTTACTGCAGCAGAAAACTGGTTTCAACACATCTGTCTCCTCCTTAATCCCAAAAAAACCAAACTACTACTCTTTACCCCTACCTCTAAATCCACCCCTATCTCTTTTTCTATAACATCCTGTAATGGCACTATCATCAAACCTGACAACTGCACTAAACTCCTAGGCGTCACCATAGATAACCAGCTAAATTTTGACTGTCACATTGATTTAACTATCAAAACTGTCAATAAAAGATTGGTGCCCTATACAGGCTAAAGCCTTATCTCACTTCATCCTCCCGAGTAGCCCTTGCCCAAACTCACCTTATCTCTACACTAACTTCGCCTCCCCTCCTTTGTCAACTTATCTAAAGGCAATCTTCAGAAACTGAATACTGCCTACCACAGTATAGCCAGATTTGCCACTGGCTCACCTTTCCTAACTCACCACTGTCTTAACTTAAAGAAACTCAACTGGCTTGAACTCCCGAACCTTATTCTCCTACAACAACTAATCATCACCTTCAAAATTCTTCATTACCCCTCCAATATACCCATACTAAATAAACTCATCACACCTTATAAGAATCTCAAGACACTCAGATCAGCCAACAAGCTACTAGTTACTACCTTGAAATCTCATAACAAATCAGGTGATTCCCTATTTGCAAACACTATCGGTTCTTACTGGAATAAACTTCCCACTGAACTGACCTCCCTAACATCATGTCACCTTTTCAAAAAACAGATAAAAAACCACCTACTAATTCACTGGCTCTGCCCCTGCTCCAATCCTGACTGAGCATAGTACTGTTCATTACTCTAAACAGTCTGCTACTTGCAATTCTTTCCACTCCCTTTCTTACCTAGACTAACATCCTCAGCCCCCTTCACTGGACCTTCACTCTTTTCTCCATTCTCATTGCCTACTTCATCGTATAGCCATCCTCTCTCTTTATACTTTTCAGCCATACCTAGACCATCTTTACCCTACTACCATAGCATTTCATCTCTATCCTGCTTCCTCACTCTCCTTTTCAACTTGACTTTCTTAACATTTAACTATGTTAAAATACTTTTACCCTATGTAATCATATTCTATACACAATTTCTATCTATCTTTTATCCCCTTGTTCCCATAGCTTTACTACCTATCTACCTGTTTACCTTCTAACTTGCTTTTTTAACACTTGTAACCATCAGTTTCCTTTCCCTCTGCTAACTGCCAAATCTGTCTTCTAGCCTTCTGACCGATGATTAATTTATTTAGCTTTACTACAGATATCCTTAACTCAACTTTATATTTTGGTGCCTGAGCTTAACTCCTCAGCCACATAATGTGAACTCTGTTTGAACTCTGTTTGTTACCTACTCAAATTAGTCCAGACAAACTGTATTTTGTCTTTGTACATTTTTGTTTTTGTCTTTTTTTAAAAAAAAGATTGATTTATTAGTAAAGTATTCCTCATGTATTGTCTTAGTCTGATAGTGGAGCTTTTCTCCTCGGGCCTCTGCTGAAAATGGACATGTATCCAGCCAGACTAGCCCGGTTAACAAATGTAAAATAAAATAAATAAATAAATAAATAAATAAATAAATTGTTTTGATAATGGCGTATTGGGGCCTGCCACAGTGAGAGAATCCTGCTTTTAAATCTAATTTTGTTTGTTCCCACAATATACTTTGTGTCCTTGTAGTATAACAAAACCTAGACACAACTAATCTGCACATTCTTTTGGATTTATTAATAAGCAAAAGAAATACCAGACACATAAGAGGGTTCAGGCAATGAAATATTACAAGAGGAACACTGTTTAAGAACAGCACGAATCGCCTATGTTCAACAAACACACTGCCTTACTGGCATATGGGTAGTAGTGCCCTGCTACCCTTCCTCTGGCAATCAATCAAAGCTCAGAGCTCCTCTCACTGCTTGTCTGTGGGTGTGATGGACCAATCAACAGACAGTGTAGGAAATGGCTTTCACACCCACAGCCAGGACCCTTCCAGTCTTCTACTGCCATAGTAAGAGAAGCGTCTGTCAGAACACTTCTCCTTACTCTGGATTTCTTCAGCTGCTGAGCTCAAATAAGAGCCCTTTTGGGTTTAATTTCCTCCCTCTGCTTTTTCCTCTCAGTGCTTGAATATGAATTCTGCTGCTTTGACCATTTTTTTTTCTGACTGGGAAATTGTATGTGCTTGGGGCCTGCAATTTGGGCTTATACTGTTTATTATAAGCTTCATTTGAAAATAAAAACTGAAAGGAAAACTTGCTGTTTTAGCAGTTCTTTCTTTGGGTTGTGATTATCTGAGGTGATTCAGCTGGTTTACAGCATTTTAAACATTTTTTTTTCGTTTAAATCTCAATTGTGGCACCATTTTGTAAGCTAAACATTTCTGACAGGAATTTTTCATAAGTGTATGCTTTATTTCTTGTCTAAGGGTATTTTATGCTGTTTTTAATTATTTGTATTTGACAATAGCCTTTTTATTAAAATTGTGGTATTTTGTGACATGCATTTTGTACTTTGAACTGTGCTACTGAAACTACTGTCATTTTACTCAAGTGCAGTATTCAGAATAGTATCCCTACAGAAATACACTTCAGATTGATATTAAAGGGAGAATAGTGGCAGTTGTCCTTTTTTTACTGGGCTGAACATACGGCCAGTATTTGGTATTAATCTGGTTAGTTTTTTGTCCCTTGATAGACTCAGATACAGTGTCCTCCTCCCACCCAACCACCACAACCACTATCTGCCTCTTGCTCACCTAAAAACATACATATAAATAAAAAAGATGCCTCAGCCAATAGCTTGTCACTCTGCAGTAGCCTTAGGCATGCTAATGGACCACTCACCTTCTTTCACCTCCAGGTCCCTTGGTGTGGTGTTACTACCTCAGTTGTGCATAACACAACAGAAATACACTCCCACCAGGACTGTACCACTGCCTGGTTCAGGTACAAGTGAACCAATATCTATAGGTGCAGAATCTGTTGCCATGGTTACTACACATCACCCTACCCCACCCCAGATTTTCTCACTAGACTAGTACATATAGAACAAGAGACTGAGGAACCACTACACTGCACGGCAGCAGTCTCCTACTGCATTTTCACCTGAGGTGGTGTCTATGGCCAGATTCATTGCTCAGGCAGTTATTATAGGGTGCAAATCTGGATTATGAGTAACGCCAGCACTCCCAACCCCATACAACCATTCAAGGATCCTGATTTTGAAAGAGATGCAGTGTCTGATGTATCGCAAGTGTCAAGAGTCTGACGAGTCAGTTTTCTCTGGGGATAAATCATCATCTGCCCCAGAGATTAGCAGGGTTTATGATCTTTTGGAGGATGAGGCCCCAGATGTGGAGACATTTCCTCCACTGATCCCAGCATTGGAGGATGTTTTTAAGAAGCCATGCAATTCTTCTCTGCCTATTGTGTCTCTGCCTAGACAAGTATTTAAAAAAAATTCAGGGTGTTCTCATCCATGCCTGGCCTCCAAGACACCTGTCTGCAGACCATGGTTCTGTGCCTCCAGGAAACTCTTCCAATAAAATGATTATTTTGTAATCAAATCCAGTCCTTTCAAACAAACTAAGCAAGTGGCTAAAATCTCAAGGGAAAGATGATGGGCAGTCCAACATGATATAGTTTTTAAATTGTTTAATTACCACTGGTAATATGGAAGTTTGTGTTGAGGTGTAAGTATAGTTTAGATATGTTTGTTGCATTTTTAACTGCAGAGCAAAAGTATATGTCAAGGATCTTGTTTTCAATGTTTTTCAAGTGTCAAATCATGCTTAGAGAGTGACTTTGGGGGTTGATGTTATTTCTAGAAATGCAGAGACTTCAGTTGGGATAAGAAGCTATGCTTGGATGGATAGAACTTTTCTGAGAAGTTAAACAATCAGATTATAATGATCCCTTTGATTCTGACTGTGTGTTTGGCACAGCAGCTAATCAAATGCTTAAACACTGAAATGAGAGAGGTAAACTGAAGCAAAAAATGTCAAAGATTTTCCATATTCCCAAGATTCCCCCCAATAAGCAGGATAATTTTCAGTGGGCCAACAAACAAAAGTCCCAGCCAAACAAAAGGCAAGGCACTAAGGGGAAATCACAGGATAAACAGGATGAGAACTCTGCAAACCTATCAAGAGGGGTTCTTTGCCCAAAAAGGATAATCCTCCTTCCAACCTATGACTATGCTGAGTTGCCTTGACATACAAGGCATTGCCACACCCCACTCTGATGGACCTCATGCATATCTGCAAAACAAACAGCACCAGAATTAAATACATTTTACCTGTGATATAAATAGGACCTGCTGGAGAGACAGACAAGAATCGTAGAGACTACACCTTCCCTGGAACAGTCTCTCTATCCATGTGAAACTGAGTTATTCCCTAACCCAATTCAAGTGCAACTTGGAAAGTTGGATGGAAAATAGGAAATTAACCCCGGGTTTAGCACCTATGACTATAATGGACACAGGCATCCTATAAATGGTTCATCTCCCAGGCTCCAGGTTGTAAATGTCAGAGATTTTGGATTGATGGCTAGGCTTAAAAAGACCCTTGTGATTGTTAGCCTGGTAAGCACCTATGAACTTGAGGCACAGCACATGTCTCTGTCAAGTCCACATTCAAGTGCTACATCTCAAAAGTTAGCTCTCAACAAGGTGGTCCAGCCATCAGTGTTTTCCTACAGTTGGGTGCTCAACATAGCTGGCAGAGGTTACACTTGGCAATGGAAAGAACATCTGCCTCCATTCAAGGGCATTCCCCCTCACCCACCAGACCAAAATGTGTTATTCACTCCTATAATCTCACAAATGTTGCCCTCAGGGGTCAAAGAACTGGTCTCTCCTTCTTCCCAAAAAAGAGCAGTTGTGGCAAACAGTGTTGAACCAATCCTTTCTGAATACTTTTGTCAAGGTCAGCAAGTTCAAGATGCTCAACCTGCAGACAATTCTTTTTTTGTCAGATAAATGCTTCATGTTGACCCTGGACTTGAAGGATAAACATCATCATATCCCTAGTATTTATCACTTTAGAAGATATTTGATTTGTTGTGTCTGCCTAACAGTTGCCCTTTCTGCTATCCACTGCACCTAGATTGTTTACCACATAGGCTCAAAGGATCCTAAAAGATAACTAGGCTATTGACTCAGAGGTCATTTTAAGCCTAGCCATTTAATCCCAATGTAATGCCATGGAAATGCTAGTCAATACCCAAGATTGCATTTAGTGATGACTGCCCATGTCCAGGAGGGCTGTGGGTGCTATCCCAAGTAAGAATTTATGGTGCCCCATCCATTCATCTAGGTTCCTCTTGAACAACGTCATAGAGGTGCTCTGCTTCACATGAACTGGTAGCCTGTTCCAAAGATGTGGCAGTCACTGGGTGATAAATCTGCCCTTCCAGCATGTCCTATTTAAGTCACAGGCCATATTTAGGTCCCTGGAATGGGTAGCCCTAGTCCTGTTTGATTTACTGATATGCAGCGAGTTTATTAGGTTAGAGTCCTGGATTGCTCTGTAGGCCAAGCCTTCTCCCCTAAAAAGTCTATACGATATGGAGTGTAGTGACAGGGACTTTAGTTGGTCTGTGTAAGGCACATGCTGGAGCACCCTGTTCTTCTTTGTTAGAAACCTCTGAGGTCTCTCCAGTTGCTGCATGTGCTTTGTAAGGCACAAGGCAAACGTGGAGTTATATTCAATTATAAGCCAGATTAGTGCAGAGTATAAAGGGGTTATAACCGCTTTTGCTCTTGAGGTGAGGCCTTTACTAATCAAGTGTGCTAAATAGAAAGCCTTCCTTACCACAGTAGTCACACTGTAGTCACACGTTGTCAAAGTTAAGGTTGCAGTTAACTTGTGATCCCAGGTCCCTTACCACTTCATGGGTACTTAGGGTATTGTTGTTGATCTGATAGTGTAAAGGGACATTATGTTGAAGGGAATGACGCATTTCTTTGCATTCAGTTTGAGACCATGACTAATACACCAGTCGTTGGTCTACATGAGACCCTCCTGGAGTATACTGACATCATTTGGGGATTCAATGATTGCACCTAGTTTGCAGTCATCTGCAAGCTTGGTCAGCCACAACCCCCTTGTTTTGACCTAAACTTCTGAGAAGTATATACCAAACAGTAGGGGGCCCAGCACTGACCCCTGTGGCACCCCACTAGTAACAGATCTGCTGGTTGATGTGGAGTCAACCACTTTGATAGTGTGTGTGTTTGGTTTGTGAGCTAGTTGGCAACCCATCTTACAAAGAAGGGCTTTACATTCATTTTGCTAAGTTTATCGGTAATGCTTAAATGTGGGATTGTGTCGAAAGCCTTTGCCAAGTTGAGGTATGCTGTGTGCACATGCTTTGTGCCAGAAGTGGCCGACTGTTGTGCTCTTGGCATTCACATCTCTCCTTACTTGGAAATCTTGCTGATCTGTGCAGTCTGCTTCCAGGTGTTTGGATTCGCTAAAGAAGGTCTTGACCTTACTCACCAGCTAGGGTTCAAGTTCACCCTTCAGAATTCGTGCCTGACACCCTTGCAAAGACTTGTCTTCCTAGAGTGCTTTATCAACTCCATCAAAAGAATTGCCCTTCTTCCTACAGACAAGATTCTGTCTTACAGGAAAAATGTTGCCTCAAGAGAAGAATCCATAAAAATCCTACGACCGATGGTATCCATGATTCTGATGATACCACAGGACCATCTCCACATGAGGAAAATTCAGTGGTATGTCCAAAATTGATAGACCCGGCACCTACACTCCCTGGAGTACCAGTTGCCAATACTTTCCTTCATCAGATGAAAGTAACAGTGGTGAAGAGCACAGCTGAGTATCAGCCTGGGACTTCCCTTCTGCCTACTTGTGCTGGCGCAATCTGTCCAGACAGGTTTGTCTGACTTTGCTTGGGGAACGGTGTCAATGGGAGTGCAAGTTCAGGCCACTTGAGGACCCAAGAATGCAGGGAAGCAAATCAATATCAATGAAATGGTGGTGGTGATTCATGCCACATACCGCTCTACTGTTCAGATTTTCATAGAATGTCCAGGTTTTTGCATCACGTTTCTCTCCTACTTTTATGGTTAGAACACCACTGTGGTTATGGCTTCTAAATTTTATGGTTAGAACACCACTGAGGTCTACTCCTCATAAAAATCTGTGGTTTTCTGTCAAATCACTGATGACTGAACTCACTAAATAATGACATGTATTTGAGTTTTAGACTTCATATCCTTCACAAAAATGCATATTAACATGAATCCTGTGAGTCTAGCAAATTTCTAAGTTAATAAGAGCAATGTTTAAAATCTGTCCCTATTTTTGGGCATTTGTCTCACCATTTTAAGCTTTGTCTAGATTTCCTTTGCTAAGAATTGAGAGGTATAAATTTCATGCCCTGAAAATCCTTCACCACTTATGGACTCTGGGTCCTCTTGTTCTGGTTATGGACAACACAACAGTGATGCAGCATCTCAGCAGACAATGGGATAAAAGGTCATACTCTCTGTGCTGGATGGCATGGGAGTGGGCTTTACAGCATTCCCTAACGCTTCAGGCATCATACATCCTGTTAGACCACAACGTTGAAGCAGACAGACTAAGCAGATCCTGGGCAGACCCACACAGGTGTCAGCTCACCACAGAGGTGTTCTAATCCAGATGTGGGGATCACCTCAAATCGAGCTGTTTGCCTCCTTTCAAAACAGACAACTAGAGAAATTCTGTTCCAGACATTTTTGCAACCATGCTTGGAGGGCAGATGCATTCTCATTCCCTTGGACAGGAACATTCCTATATGCACTTTCAACTTTTCCACTGATTCACAAGGTACTTCTAAAGGTTCAGAAATAAATGCCAATTGTGGTGAACCCCTACTGGCCAAGGCAATTTTGATTCCCTCTGCAAATGGTATTGATCAACAGCAATTATCACAGACTTATTCACACTTGATTTGCTTGAAAAGTCTCAGTGGCAACTGGTGCACCCCAGTTTGTAGCAACTTCAACTGACAGCCTGGGTGATTCAATTTTGACTCCATTTACATACTTGTTTCATGAGGATGTGCAACAGGTATTAAAGGAGGCCAGAAAACCTGCTGCTAGAAAACCTAATGTTTACACATGGTTGAGGTTTTCTAAGTGGTGCATAAATGGGAACAGAGCCTCCCTTAAGGTTAACATCCCTCTGGTTCTGAAATATTTGATTTGATTTAAGGTGCACTAAGCGGCCATCTCTACTTGTCTGTCAGTGAAGCCCTCTTTTTCTTCTTTTTTCTAAAACAGTTCATGAAAGGACTCCTGCATAGGAGACTCCATATCTTAACAGAACAAAACATTTTAGGAAGGCCAAAAGGCTTTTTATTTTCTACACAGAGGCGAAGAAGAGTCAACCTGTCTCTGAACAAACCATTGCGTGTTGGTTGCTCTCTGTTATTGTTTTTTGTTACACCCACCATGCCAAGGTGAATCCAGGCAAGGTAAAGGCACATTCTACCACAGTCTTTTCCTCTTTGGTGGTGTACTGGAAAGGAGTGGACTCTAGAAATATTCTTGCGGCTGCAACTTGGTCCTCTATCCATACCTTTGCAAAGCACTACAAGCTGGATACTTTTTTTGAATCCAGAGCAGGCTTTGCTAGGACCATTCTCCAGGAGCTCCTGGACCCTTATCCTTCCTCCCCTTAGGTTGGGTAAGCTTTGGGAATCTACCCATAAGCCAGTAAGGCATTAAGGCTGCTGATCATAGTACATTTGCACAAGTCCTACTTACCTGTAACAAAAGATGTTCATAGAACCCACCCACCATCCTCTTTTTGTTGGATGTACATAGTTTGGTGCCACAGCTGCCACCGAGTTATGCTAAGAAGCCTTTATTGTTTTGTGTGTGTGTACATGTGTGCGTGTGCTTGGAACAGTAGGTGTTCATAAAGCTTGCATTTTCAACTTATCTTCTTGCTGAACCCTAGAAAACTGAAAGGGTCCTATCTGTGAGTCTAAAAGGCAGTCCCTGTATTGCCAGGTGATTGGTCCTCACACCCACAGACAGAAAGTGGGAGGAGCTCTGAGCTTTGATAGGCTGCCAGAGGAAGAGTAGCAGGACACTACTACCCACATGCAAATAAGGCACTATGTTCTACGAACACCTACTGTTACAGGAAGTAATGCAACTGTACTTTCTTTAGTAAATTACATTGTGCACTGTCAAAAGCAACATGATGGTCCCTCTACACAAACACAGCAGGAAAATTGTAAGGAACATACCAACAGAGGAATTCTCCCTACACTGAAGCTGATGAATAAGAAGTACAGGTACTGATGAAGTAAAACACTTAGCAGCAACAGCACTATAATTAACAGAATGCAAGGACCAGCTCTTGTTTAATTTCAGAATGTATCTATCTTTTTATAATATGAGGGGTGAAACGTACAAAGATGTAGAAGTCTGGATACCCAATAGTGGTATGGCAGCATGAAAATCAGACTCAGCACTGAGTGCAAGAGAGGTATCAGTCAAGCTCAGGAAGGAGAGACTCTTAAATGGAGCCTTTTCCTGAACCTCATCTTGTGGCAACACGGAAACATCTTGCAGGTATAACTTTTTTTTTCTTTTAATACGGCTGTTAATATTATTTTCAGCTTTTCTTCTTAAAGTCTACTGAACAGGAAAGATCTTTGTCTCTAGGCAGCCATTCTGGCCTTAGAGATATATGTTGACAATACCACATCTCAGCTATGGTTAGGAATCTTTCTACCAGCACACTTAATCACTATTTTCATCTCTTCTAGGCCCAAGAAAGTCACAGGATTAATGATGGCCTATGCAGTGGAACTATCACTAATACAATGCCCCATATGGCATGTACTCCTCTCTAAGCATGTAGCCTCGCCTGAATGATCACTGAGATTTCTAAGGAAAATTGAAGGACTAAGAAGTCTAACCTAACCAAACAGATCAAAACCCCTTCCATTGTACTGTTTCCTATGGATTCTTGCGTGGAATCCCTACCTAACTTTAAATGCTATTATAAACCACACCCTTTTTTAATCTCCTTCAACACCACAAAATCAAAAATGCTCTGAACATTTGCAGCAAAAACTTTAATGTCTATTGTCACATAAACAATACCTGCTGTCATGATACACATTTAAACCAGTGCATTTCCTACTTCTGGAATAAACTCTATCTGCATATCATATTAATACCTTATGTGCTATTAAATCCAGACTCAATAACTGGATGGATATTTCAAAAACATAGTAAAACCCTACCTAAGTTTTAATCTAAACTCAGTAATTAGGAAACAGTGAAAAACAGGTTGTCTGTCATTACCTAAGACTAAATAACTTGAATATACACTACAGTCTACTGGTTAAGCAAAAGGGGACAGTGGCCAACTTAATAAGAGGTCCTTGGAGTGCATTTACTATTACACGGGGACTTTTGAATCATACAGCAGGCATGTATTTAACTGATTAAAGTTAATACACAGCACGGTTCTTCATGATAAATATGCTTACATTAAAGAAAGAAAGAAATTTTCAATAAGCTTGTACTGTAGGTGCAGGGTCTTGTGTGGCAGAGCTCCTTCAATATCGAGGTCAGATCTAGTGACCACAAGCTATTAAAGAATGACAAAATTCCCAACAAGCCTGTAGGTGTAGGGTCTTGTAGCAGAACTTCTGCAATATCGAGGTCAGATGTAGTGACTACAAGCTACTAAAGAATGACACAATTCTCAATAAGCTTGTAGGGCCTTGTAGCAGAGCTCCTACAATATCAAGGCCAGATGCAGTGACTGCAGGTTATTAAAGAATGATAAAATTCTCAATAAGCTTGTAGATATAGGGCCTTATGGCAGAGCTCCTGCAACATCAAGGTCAGATGTAGTGACCGCAGGCTCTGCTCTGTGAAGGAAGATAATGACTAACTATAAAGTATTATTAGATAAGATGAACCATGCAACTAACCAGTAAAAATGGCATTAACTTCATACATTAGCATACAATGCTTGTACCAGCAGAATCATTTAGTGACTTCTTAAAAGTCAACAGGAAAGAGTATTGTTTTAATCTTAAGTGGTAACTTGTTCCATAATCTAGGTCAGTGCCATCACAAACCAAACTCACTACGACCTTTATTTATATTTAGTTTTAATAGCAATTTACCTTACTTGGTGTTGGCCCGTGGGATATGTACTCTAGACACCATTTCAAAAACAGTCTGACAAGTGTCTTGAAGATGGAAAAAATGTATCAGCTCTCAGGAGTCTATATGACAAAGAGTTCACTGAGAGCTTCTTTAACCTACTACAGTATGTTATACAATACATTAGTAGAAATTTTGTTAATTGCAAAAAGTACTTTCTTATGTAAGACCACAAAGCTGTACCACATAACATTATTGGCTGAATCAGTGTTGTATGAGATAGAAAAATTAATTCTCCAGATCCTAGTGATATTAGATGATATCTCTTAGTAACTAACCAGTATGGAAGCATTCAAATCAAAACTAAGACTGTCATTGGCCAGCTGCATGACACAAAGGTAAAAAGCCATATTTATGCCTCAGATGACCTGGATTTGATTAACAGCCTGAGTGCTGGATAGATCTCCAAGAGAGGGTGGGGGAAAAGATAGGCCATTGCCAACTCACCTCTCAAATGGCAAGGAGAGGGGAGAATACAGATCCACTGCAGGATTTGTATATGAAAAAGACAACATATGTGCATTCCAAGTACAATGTACAGATTCTTTGGGAGAGTTGCAGGACCGACCTTATGCATAAGTCAGTTAGGTGACCACCTAGGACACTGTGCTTGGAGGGGCACTCTTTCCAATTTATTTATTTTTTTAGAGCAAGGAAATAGGTTGTTTCTTTGCTCTAAAAATCAATAAACAAAATGCAGTGCACTGCGACATCAAAAAGTGCTTGATGGTCAACGTAATGGGCGTACCAGATGGGAGGTGCTCTACTTGAATTGACCATTCAAGTCAAAGTCAGTTTAGATTTGAACATGATGACATCATGAAGCAGAGACCTCACAAAATTTAAATGGAAGGCCTGAAGTGTGTCAGCTAACAGTTTTACTTAAAAAAAAATAACAAATAATCAATAACGGCTGCAGTCAGGACTTTCTGCTGAATTTTGGACAGTAAGAGGAATAGGGTAACTGTGTGAGATAGCAGTGAGGTAATAATAATAATAATAATGATTACTATTATTAATAGTATTATTATTTGATATTGGCAGTGACCAAATAGATATTTTTTGCAATATTTATGGCAGGCTTCTGATTTGGAATACTAAAGTGTGGGCATGGGACAAGTTAATTTGTCTGTTTCTATAATTTATGTGGAAAGAGACTAGTCAAGGTGAAACTTATTACATGAGCATCCAACCTCATGAGTACAACTCTTGGGTGGGGTTGGGCATATCTTTAACTGTCTCTGATTCTGGCTCAAAATTTTGTTCTGTCCCACACAAATCCCTAGTAAAACTGTTAATTCTGGGAGAAGTAGTGTATTATACCTAATAAATAATGACAATAATTACGAGTTAGACTTATTTTGTTTCAGAAAATGCATGTTATTTCACATTTTTATTCTATCAATTCTTCATGTTAACAGAACGTATATTTTAAACATTTTAGAAAGGTGTCTGATTATTTTTGGATTCCTCTCCAATTCTGGATGTAAGAGGTTGCTATGAGGTTGGGGTTGGACTAGATGAAAATAACTGAGGCTCTTGTCTTTATGTTCAGTTTTAATCAGTCACTACTGTCTTTGCAAGACTAGTGTGCATTTTCAAGAATTAAGACAGACTACTTAACTTGATACCTGATATTCACAGAGTAGATATAAGTGCTGGGGCTGTCTGTGGAGGAGAATGACTATCTGCCTGTGGTTGTTTGCTTATTATTCTGGCTTACAGGCTAGTCTGATTTGTGTGAATCAACTTGGAATATTTTAATGTGTGGAGACTGTTTGATACAAGTCAAATGTGTTACATAGCCATCCTCTTTTATGACAGACATCTGAATTGTGCATAGATGTGGCTAAAACTGTGCAGTGGGGGTTGTCTGGATGAAGGTAACCAACCCTCTCGTCACATGCTCAGTTTACATTCATTTGTCAAACAAAAGGGGGTGCATCACATAATACCCAGACTCTTAGAGATTCTGACAAGCTGGTGGCTTCCATAAAACCAAGGCTGTATAAGTGGATTCTGACAGAGGCTAAGTAGTGGTCTCTGCCCTAAGCTCCACCTAACCTAAAACCAGTGCTGCACTCAGAGGTGTACACAGATATCCACTCCAGCTTGCATGTAAATCTGGGAATGACGTCATTTATTTCTTTATTTTTCCCCCAAAACCTCAGAGTCACTGTTATGTGTTGAGAGCTGGGGCAGTGTGGTCATTGTTTCTTTAATTTTCCTTACAAACATCAGACAGGTATAGAAAAGGTTATTAAGCTTGTATAGGAGCAGTGTGTTGTCTAACAGTAAGTTGTGAAAATTATTGTAATGATCTTTTTTTTTTCAGTTTCTTCACAATCAACCATCTTTTGAAGGAGAGTAAAGAAGCACTCCGTTTATATGTCTGACAGAAAATATGTTCTATTTGTTTTTTCCAGTTTTGTCCAGGTCTGGCATTAGGGGGGTACACAGAAGGTGACTGTCTTTTGTAGGTAGAGGTTAGAAAATGTACCATATATAAATATGACTGCGACTGAAAATATATCATTGTGGCCACTGGTCACTTAATCTTCATTCCAATTTAACATCAGACAGGGATGCACAGAAAGTGACAACCTTTTTTAAGGAAGGCACTATGCTCAGATATTATTTATGTAACATCATAAACATTTGACGTGTATGTTTATTCTGCACAGCTCTTTTTTTTTTAATACCTTTACTGAATTACCACTTGTGACATAGGCAAATTTACATTTATATAAAAGTAATCAAACTGTAATAACATGTTCAGATTTACAAACCTTATACTTTGCATATTTATAACATAACCTAAGCAACATTAAATAAATGATTCAGTCCCTGCCTTTTTTAACAAGAAACATCTTTATTAAACAATCACTTACGACATACACTTTCATACATTTATATAAATGAAAACAAACCACACAGACACAATCCTAGTTGCAAGCATTTTACATCACAACCCATAATAACACACTCCCAGTTGCAAATATTATGCATCACTTATAATCTACCCAATCTTTCTCACTCAAACATTACATAGCTCATTTAAGTCATGCCTTCTTTTAAACCTCATTCCTCCACTGTATGTGTTTTTCCCACAATTCCCACTTTTCCCTATGTAGGTTGCTCCTACCCTTTTCTAAAGATCTCAGTTTCAGTTGTTTTACCTCTGTTACTATATTCACTACTTCCAGTATAGTTGGTTTAGATTTTGATTTCCATTTTCTAGTACTTGCTTTTTTTGTCAGCCACCATAATTAGACACAGGGTCTTATTATGTCCAGGCAATTCTAATTCTGTATCACAGCTCAGAAAAATCATTTCCCTTATCACATCAATCTGCCCACCCAGCATCTCTGACAGTGACAACCCTCAGGGAATCCTTAAAGTCTGCAAACTCACCACACTCCCAAAAAATATGTTCCCAGTTACCTCTTTCTTCTTTTTAACACCTCCAACATTTGCTGTCTTCCTGACAAAGAATTCTCTGGAATCTACTCAGGAAATAAAAATATTTATGTAAAGATTTTCAACCAAAAATCCAGAATCTTCTAGATTTTGTTGCATATTTGGAAGACATACATATATCCTCCCATTGTTTCTTTGTGAATTTTTTATCCAATCTCTCTTCCCAATCTTATATAACCTCTTCTGATTGATTCTTATAGTTACTGTGAAATATTTTATATGGTCTACTAATTATTTTTTAATGGCAGTTTCTGTTATAGATTCTACTAAAAGCTCTACAAGCGCTGATCTTTCATTTACGACCCCCCATTTCTTTATCTTTGCCTGTACTCTCATATCAATCCTTGATAGAGAAGGCAATTTTTAATCTACAGTCCACATATATTCCATTCTATCATCTTTGCCTCTCTAGTTATTTGCTCCTAACACCTTGGTTCCTTTGCCAGTTTCCTCCAATAAATTCCAGCTCCCTCTTGCCTACTGTCTAAATCCCTAATTGCAGTCATCACTATTGGCAGAATCTCCTTTCTCTATTCCTGTGTTGGCTTAGCTCATAGAATACTTAATGCTACTTTATGGATATAATATTCTGTATGATTATTGTTATTCTCCTTAAAGGACTGCATCCAAATCCCAGTCTTGCCTTGTTTTTTGAGCTTCCTCCCTGTTTCATCATCATCTCTTTCCACTTTGAATTATAGTTTTCTGTTTGTGCTATGTATAGGAGCCTTAACTGTGTAGCTCTGAAATACCCCTTTAAATCGGGCAATCCTAATCCGCCCAGTTCTACTGGAAGTATCAGCTTATCCCACTTGGATCTTGCAGTCTTCCCCTCCCAGATAAAGTCCTTCAGTTATTTATTAATTACTATCCACAACTTCTCCTCTGCTTGATAAAAATATGCCTGATCTGTGTATAAGACTGAAGAGACTAAAGCATTTTAACTGCTTCTATCTTACTATCCATATCCATATAACAACACTTCAGTTTTCTCAGTTTTTGTATTATCTTTTGTTTAGTCTCTTCCCACATATCCTTAGCAGCTGCCACATCAGAATCATTTTAATCCATACTCCTAAATACTTCATTTTATCATGTCCCCATAAATATTTAAATTGCTGAATCAATTCTTGTGCGGGTACATAATGTACTGATATTGCTTTTGTTTTAGCTTCATTAACTTTGTATCCTGAAAAGATCTGAAACTCTCTCAAAATGTTCCACAACACTATAATGTCTCTTTCTGGTTTTGTCAGGTATAAAATAAGGGTTTTTATTATATAATCAAAGATGCAATCCTTCAAATGTGTCTTGATCTAACTTGAAAGCACGAAAAAGCAAAATAGTGAAACGGCATATAAGTGATTTCTTTCCCCTGGGAAAGAAATAATTTTGGCCACCTTCGTTACTTTGCCGTTTTCGTCACTATAGTGTGATCTCTCAGTTGGTATATTTAAGTAGGGGGTGGGGCACATTTTATGTAATGTTTTGAAGTTTTTATTTTTATTTATTTATTTTTTTTTTTGGAACAGCGATTTTTTTCCCTGGGAGAAAAAAATCGCTGTTCTGAGTGTTCGGGATTGTAAGCTTTCACTTACATTGGGTCAATAAATCAACGTTTGCTTTTTTTAAGCATTTGCTGATTTAATACAGACCCTAAAATAATACCTGAAAATACAGCCAGCTTTTCCTGACTACCACACCAATTATATTCTTGAATTTCTGGTTTCCTTATTTTCTTTACCAGAGGTTTTAAATATAATGTAAATAACAAATGGGAAAGAGCAAACCCCTGCCTGGTTCCCCTGCTCAAGTAGAAATTATCAGAGAGGACCCCACCCACTTTAATTTTTGCCTCTGATACCTTATATATCCTGCTATTTAACCTTATATTTTTTTCAGGAAATGCAAATGCTTCTATTGCCCTACTCAAAGTTCCAGCTTACTCTGTCAAATGCTTTCTCTGCATCAAGACCCACCAACAACAATGTTATTTTCTTACATTCTGCTTCCCTCTGTGTCATCAGTGTTCTGATAATGTTGTCAAATGTTTGCCTCCCCTCCACAAAACCACACTGATCTTATCTATCAATTTTGGCATTACATTTGACTTGGCTACTTTTAGCAATAACAGACATGAACAATTTATAATCATGGCTTAATACTGAAATGGGTCTGTATGAAGCTGCATCTAATGGATCTTTACCCTCTTTAGGTATCACAGCTACCACTGCTTTCTTCCAGGATGTTGGTACTTCTTCTCCTCTTAAAATACTGTTAAACAAAACCTTCCAGATCTTTATCAGTTTTCCCCTCCTAGTTTCCAAACTTCCACAGGAATACCATATATTTCTGCGGACTTTCCTGTAGACTGGTTATGCATCACCATTTTTATTTCATCTCCTCCTATCCTAACCGTTAGTAATTGAGCCTCATCTTCCTCTAACCTTGGCATAGTTAATTCTTCCATAAAATTTCCATTTGTATCTTTTCTTGATGTCCACATTTTTCTTCTTTAGACGACTTTCAAAGAATTTCCAAAATATTTATAATACCTCTACAATATTTCTTGTTACTTTCCTTGTTATAGGCTGCCTAAGCTTGGCGAGAGCCCTTTCTACTTTCTGTTGCCAGAGTTGCTGTGCTAAAAGTTTTTGTGCTGTAGAGTTATTATCAAAAAACTGTTGCTTAACAGCAATCTTTCTAAACTCATACATATTATTGAGATAAGCCCTTATTTTCTGCTTAGCATTTTGCAGTTGATCCTCTTCAAGTTCTGTGAGATCCTCCCTATTTTACAATAAGTTAACATTTGTCAGTCCCTCTAAATAATTCTTGTTACTTCTTCACCATAGCTCAATTTATTTTATTTCCACCCTATTTTTAAACTCCACCTTAATTTTATCCCATTCCCTAGCTATATTTTCAGAAGAAATTTCTATCCTCTCTAATAGCTCCTGAATAATCTCCACTACCCATTCCTTAAATTCCTCCCTTTTCACAGATAGGTGGGAAAGCATCAGCGTCTCATTTGTATTTCATTACCCTGTGTTTTTATTTTAGTTATTACTTGTGTAGTACCTGAAATAGTTATTGGATGTGTATCAAGACCTTCAATTAAATGAACATGTTCCTGTGAAATGTAAATTCTGTCTAGCCTAGCCCAGGTTTTACCAGGTTTTATATCTTGGGGAATAACAAGTAAATTCACTCCGAACTCCTATTACTGAATTCACATATACCATGCCAAATATTTTCATAAATATATTCAAAAATCTACCCTCCTTTGTTATACATTCCCTTCTGGGCCCAGGACACATCTTCACTGCTGCAAATCAAATTCCAGCCCCCACTTATAAGTAATATTCTTTGCTGAAAAAAAGAAGTTATGTCTTACCATAACGTTCCATCTGTGTTGCTGATCTTCGTTCATTCATTACTGATGGGTTATCGGTTCCGTTCTCAGAACCGAGCAGGCCAATATCAAGCTCACGTCAGCGAAAAACTCTCGAGCCAAGGTCCTACCCAGAATGCTCTGCTCCCTGTTACCTCAGATCGAGTTTGCAAGTTGATAGATAAAGTAGAGGCTACCTCTGGTCATAACAGACCTACAAGAAAGGAGTACATAAGATCAACCAAGAACCTCTGGATGGGAGACAGAGGGTGGGAAGTAATGAATGAACGAAGATCAACAACACAGATGGAACGTTATGGTAAGACATAACTTCTTTATCTGATGTTGTTAATCTTCGTTCATTCATTACTGATGGGACAGAGTCCCCAGCTACCTGTATTCCTGGGTGGCCCTCATGGAAGGACATTCCTGAGCACCATGGAGCCAAAGGAAGCTCTACCTCTGGAGGCCAAGTCCAATTTGTAATGAAGAATAAAGGTATGAGGTCTGGCCCAAGTTGCAGCTGAGCAAATATCATTGAGGGAAGCCTTAGCATGGAAAGCTACTGAAGCTGCCATAGATCTTGTAGAATGTGCTTTGACAATATGAGGCAAGGTGAGATTGCTTTTGTTGTAGATAAAGGTTATACAATTTCTCAGCCATGAAGCCAATGTAACTTTTGATACAGGGTGACCCCATCTAGGTCCAGAAAAAGCCAGAAAAAGTTGGTCTGATTTACAGGTAGATTTTGTTCTGTCCAGATAAAATCGTAATTGCCTATGAACATCCAAGGAGTGCAGGCAATACTCTCCCTTGTTAGAATGGTTAGGAAAGAACACTGGAAGTTCAATGGACTGACTGATAGATCGCTCTGACACCACTTTTGGTAAAACGGTAGAATTCGTTCTCAGTGATACCCTATCCTTATGGAAGATAAGATAGGGAGGTTTGATGCATAAGGCCTGGAGTTCTGACAATCACCTGGCCGATGTGATTGCAATCAAAAACATAGTTTTCCAAGAGAGATATTTTACATCACACGAGGATGCAGGTTCAAAGAGGGGAGCTGTTAGAGCTTGCAGAATCAAAGCCAAATCCCAAGGTTGTACGGATTATCTAAAGGGAGGTTTTAGGTGGATAACCCCTTTCAAGAAAGTCTTACAGAGTCTGTGTGACATAACTGAAGAATCTTTAAAACCAATATGAGAATTTGAGATGGCAGCTAAATGTACACGGATAGTAGAGGCAGACACCCCAGAGTGGAAAAGATGTGATAAGTAATCCAGTACCACCGAGACTAGGTCTGACAAGGGGTCTAATTGTTTATTTGCTGCCCATAAAGAGAACCTTTTCCATTTATTAAGATAGATTAGTCTGGTGGAAAATTTATGAGATGCAATAAGAATATTGCACACAGGGGATGAAACGTTTTCATGCCTGGCAGTCATTGAGAGTGGAGAGACCAAGCTGTCAGTTTCAGGGTTGTTAGATTGGGGTGAATCAGAGCCTGTGGATGGGAAATCAACATTGGTGATGGATTGAGGATCCACCATTGATCTAGCAGGTGAGGCCAGAGAAAGAGAAACCAGACTTGTCAAGATCAATATGGAGCAATGAGGATCACTTTGCTCTTCAACTGTCATGCTTTCTTTAGAAATTGGGGGATGAGGAGGATAAGCATAAAGAAGACCCGAGGGCCAAGCGTGGACTACAGTGTCCCTTGGTGACTGTCCCCGAGGGGGGATCAGGGCAAAGTAGTTGCTGCACTTATAGTTGGTTGGGGAGGCAAATAGGTCACAGCAAGGCTGGCCCCAGCGGTTGAAGATTTTTGCCACTATCAAAGGATTGAAGGACCACTCATGAAGCTGCAGAATGCACCTGCTCATTTTGTCCACTCTCACGTTGGAGCTTCCGGGAATGTGTGTTGCAATCAGAAAGCGGTTGTAAGCTATCACCCATTGCCATATTCTCAAGGCCTCTCGGCATAATGGGTAAGATCTGGTGCCCCCCTGTTTGCTGATGTACCAGACCACTGACATTGTCTGATTGGATCATAATAGTCCCTGACAGAAGGATGGAGTGAAATGCTTGCAACACTAGAAGCACCACCCTCAGTTCCAGGGCACTGATATGCAAAAGGGCCTCTGTCTCCAACCAAGTGCCTTGGACTGAGTTTCCCTGACATAGCACCCCCACCCCATCAGGGAGGTGTCCGTGGTCACCGTGGCTATCGGTTGATGGGGGTTGAAAGGGTGAGACCATTGTTGGGGATTTTGAAACATCCACCAGAGTAAATCTTGCTTGCATCTCTGAGTTACACTTATCTGAAAAGACAAAGGATGTTGTAGAGGGTACCACTGAGTGATAAGTAGCCATTGAAGAAGCCTCATGTGGAATCTGGCTAGAGGAACAATGGTAATCGAGGCTGCCATTGAACCCAATAGCTGGAGTATAGACTGAGCTGGGGATTTGTGGTGACAGAGCAGCAGTTGAACTTGTCTTATTCTCTGAAGTCTGTGTACTGGAAGGGATGCTGTGCAATTTCTCGTTTCCAACAGTACCCCTATAAATTCCAAAGACTGAGTTGGGGTTGTGTTGGATTTCTCCCAGTTTATAGTGATTCCCAGGTTTCGGGCTGTTACGAGAGTATAATGCAGGGCGTCTTCCAGTAGACGCTTGGTGGAGGTGGTGAGGAGCCAGTCATCTAGATATGGAAATGCCTGAAATCCTTGAAGTCGCAAGTGAGTGATAACCACTACCATGCATTTTGTGAATACTCTGAGGGCTGTAGAGAGACTGAAGGGCAGAGCTTGAAACTGTTAGTGACTGGCTCCTATATGGAAGCGGAGGTATCTTCTTGAGCGTTTGTCCATTTTTATGTGCTAATACACATCTTGAAGATCTACAGAGCACATCCAACCATCTTCTTCCAGAAGAGAAAGGATAAACTGAACCATGACCATCCGGAATTTCTCTGTTTTTACAAATTTGTTCAATGTACTGAGATCCAGAATTGGTCTCCAGTCCCCTGTCTTTTTTGGCACTAAAAAGAACCTTGAGTAAAAAACGGATCCTATCTGGCCAGGGGGGACCGTCTGGATGACTCTTTTGTGTAGCAGCTTTTGGATTTCGTGTGCTGCTGTTTCCCTTTGACTAGGTGGAACATCGGGTAATACACTTGATGAGACTGGGCAAAGATGGAAGGGGATGTGATAGCCTCTGGATATAATCCGTTTTACCCAAGAGTCAGTTGTTATCTTTTGCCAGGCAGTGGGGTACAAGGAGAAACGACCCCTGACCACTTCCAGAGGTAAGCAGTTGGTCAACGCTTCAGGAGCGCTGAAAGGGTAGGCCAGAGAAAGAATCTCTGGAACCCCGGTTTTGCAGACCTCCTCTGCCCCGAAAGGGGTGTCTTCCATTGGAGTTTCCCTCTCTGCCTCTAGGGGAGAGCGAGGCATGTGCATTCCGGAAAAAACCCTGTGATTTCTTCTGCCAGATCTTGCTGCTCCTTTGATTTCTGGAGTAGAATCGCTGAGGAGTGGAGTGTCTGACACCAATGGCAGACAGGGTCTTGCCATTTTGTTCGCACCTTGCCAGCGTATCCTTGACATTAGGGCCAAACAAAGAAGCGGCCTCTTATGGAGGCATTCATGAAGGAAGCCTTAAAGGAGACCGCAAAGGCACATCCAAGCATGTCATCTGGTGACTATACCTGCACCTGCCGCTCTAGCCACCCCTTCCGTTGCATGAGAAATAAGACGTATGGAAGAATTGGAAATGGAATATAGGGTGGCTATCTGAGAAGATACATTATCACGGACTTCATCAGAAACAGCTCCTGCCAAGGTTTCAGAGAGTTGGTTGATAAGATCTCACTGAAGACTGGTAAAACTTGCCAAATAATTCAAAGACCTTACGGCGAAGGTCGATGAAGCAAACACATGCTTCCCTAATCTGTCAATCGCCCAGGACTCCTTGTTGGGCGAATGGCCAGTTTGGCTCTCTTCTGCCAAAATCCTTCTTAGTAGCAGCTGCCACCAGCAGTTGGAAGACACTGGAACCACCACAATGCTTAAAATCAAACAATTCTTATTTAATTGAGTAAAAACAAGCGCTTTCACGCACAGTAATCGTGCCCTTCATCAGGTTACAAAATTTTTAAGCTTAAAACATTCCTTATATACAGAAAGTCAAAATATTAACAAACAATCAAGCAAGTAATTTAGGTTAAATCATTGAGTCAGCTTATTAGCTAGATAGGAAATACTGCCCATAAAAGGCAAAGCAGGAAACCATCAGAATGTTAACAAACAGTCAATCAAGCGATTTAATCAAATCATTAAGACAGCTTGTTATCTAGATAGGAAATACTGCCCATATAAGGTAAAACAGGAAACCATACTAATACATCCATTTTCATTCAAAGTGTGTAGTATGTATAAGGAAACTTTAAAAGTTATATTTAAAGTCCATTGACAAAATCTATTTTCCTAAATGTAACTACTTATCATAACCATTATAAATTAATAGCATTGAAGTAAGATGAATGCTACATATGTCAATAATGAATCTTCTATTGAATATACATAAGGAAATCTAACAACCATTTATAAAACAAATAGGCAAATAAAAAGAAACAAAAAGTGCATGGAGGGGGGAGAGGGGGACAGGGGAAGAAAGGGGGGAGGGGAGGGGAAAGGGGGGGAGTGTGGGGGTGAGGAGAGAAGGGAAAAGACTGTGAAAGGCAAAGTAGGGGTATGATTTGAAAGGAACAGGGGAGGGAGGGGAGGGAGGGAAAAGGAAATATGGGATAGGGGAAAGGATGGAAGGGAAACGAAAGGAAGGGTGTGCAGGAAAGAACAAGTAGAAAAGAGGGATAAAAGAATAACAAAAAGAAGGATAAAATAAAATGAAATAAGATGAAAAGAAAAAAAACCCAAAAAGTTACAATAGTGCAGGCCTAAGATTAATGGCTGAATTTAGCCCTGGTGCCTTATGAGTTCTAAGTTTAAGGATCCATTTCAGCTCACTTAATTCAAGGGCTCCTAGGGAATCTCCCTCTCTTCTATTCAAGTGCTGTATCTGTAGTACCCTAAATCTGAATCCATGTTTCAGATATAATTGGCAGTGTTTAGCCAGGGCATTGTTAATATTAGCTTTTCTTATATCGTAGATGTGATTATAGACTCGATCTTTGAGTCTACGTGTGGTCATTCCCACATAATATGCCTCGCAACTATCACAATCAGCTAAATATACAACATTTGCTGTATCACATGTTGCATATAAGTTGGATTCAAATAATAAACCTAGTTCAACATGTTCAAACTTTCGCTCAGTTGAAATAAATTTACAGGTAGAGCATTTCCTGCATGGGAAGGTTCCCTGCTTAAACCTTACTCTGATGTCTACTGGTTCAATCTTAGTATTCTCTCTACATAATAATCTCTTTAAATTAAAACAATTATTGTATCTAAAATTGGGTCTCTCCCCTACAACTCTCAACAATTCACCATCCATAGTGAGTAATTTCCAGTTGCTAAAGATGATATCCCTAATATATTTAATGTCATTCGTATATTTGATGTCAAAATAAACTTGACTTTTAATTTTAGATCTGGTAGTAAGTCCTGTATTTCTACTTAAAGCCCCACTTTTTTGAGGCCTTTCCCCATTCTTGTTAGTTTCAAGTCTAAAACTAGAAACCAACTCAGGGGGATAACCCCTATCCAAAAAGCATCTAGCCTGAAGATCCAAAAGGCATTCTTTAGCACCATCGATATCACAAAGTTTCTCTATTCTTGTAAATTGATTTCTAACAATGTTGGGGAAGATATATCTAGGATGCATACTCCCATAATGGAGTATACCATTCCTCCAACATGGTTTCCTGAATAAGGAGGTGGTAATCTCACACAGTGCATTTTTATAAATAGTAATGTCAAGATAGTTTACTTCTATAAAAGAGTGCTCGTAGGTAAAACTCAGGAAAGATGTGGTTGAGTTCATATATTCTATAAACTCATTCAGTAATTCGATACCTCCATTCCAAAAAAGGAGGATATCGTCAACAAAACGTCTGTATAATATGACGTTAGCTCTAAATTTTACGTCATTAAAAATAAATGTCTTTTCCCATATGTAGACCGCCAAATTGGCATAGGCATTGGCACAGGGGGTGCCCATGGCCACCCCCCATGTTTGCCTAAACATCTTATCTTGAAACAAAAAAACATTGTTATTCAAGATAAGATCTAAAAGACTACAGATAGTCAGTTGCTCAGTATTGTCTAGTCCACTCATTTCAACCATGCAATCCCTAACTGCCTCTATCCCAAATTCATTGGGAATACTAGTGAATAGATTTTTTATATCCAGAACAACCATCAGGGTGTCAGATCTCAAGCTATCCAATAGAGTCATGCTCTTCAGATCATCTAATAAATCAAATGAATTCTTTAATATGGTGGGAATGGAACCTATCAAGGGGCCCAGTTTG
Source organism: Protopterus annectens (assembly GCF_019279795.1). NCBI lineage: Eukaryota > Metazoa > Chordata > Ceratodontiformes > Protopteridae > Protopterus > Protopterus annectens. The sequence continues at coordinate 271,034,670 of NC_056736.1, read as the reverse complement.
GACTGTACATAGTGGGATGCATGTTCAGTAACCCACAGCCTCCCAGATACAATAGGTCGTAGGGGTGGAGGGAAAGTCCCTTTATGTAATTTGGGAAGGCCTTTAATAAGGGGGATTAAAGGAGCTTCAATCATCAGGTAGTCATATAAAGTTTTGTCAATACATCTCGTCATTAAAAGATCGTAAAATGTATCATGGACATTTCTTATTATAGAGTTTACCTTAGCTTTGTCCAGTTCCATATAGGCTAAATCATTAGTTAACATCTCCATCATTAAATCGTGATAGAAAACAGCATCCATGGCTACAAATCCCCCCCCTTTATCGGCGGGTCTGAACACTAAATTAACATCATTTCTCAACGACTCTAGTGCTTGCTTCTGTACACCATCCATATTCACAAATAAATTCTTATGTGTTTTCCCCTTATAATAAAGGTACAGATCATGCCACCACCATAGCATCTACTGGAAGACCGTGTGACCAATGGGGGTGCTCAGCTGGGGGTGATAATATTTTATCTGGTCTCTTAGGTATCGCTTCCATGATGTCAGGAGCCTTCCATGCACGCTGCACGATGAACTGGATGAGCTCATCGACAGGCGGGGTGACCCAGGAGGTAGGGGGCCAGGCACAGGAAAAGCCTGCAGGAATACAGATTCCTCAGAGGAAGTATTAGAGGGCTTCTAGACACCCCTCTGCCTAAGGATCTCGAGGATGTCACCAAAGGACACCTCATCAGAGGGTGACCATGGGGACCCATCCCATTCATCAAAATCCGTATCTTCAGTAAATGACTCCTCAATGGAGTCCCTGTGCTTCCTCTTACACGATGCTTTGCAGGGTACCTCCTCAGTGGGAGGTTCTGGGGAAGACTGCAAAGACGGGGTCTCCTGAGGAGGAGAAACCTGAGGCTCTTGTGCCTGGTATCTGGCTGTTGAAGCCTGTGGCAGGTGCGGCACAAAGGGGGGAGAGGACTCCGACAAATGAGCTTTACCAGGGGAGGCAAGCGCCCTCTCCATCGCCTGGAAGGCTGGCCTGCCCAAGGAGGGATGTGAGCCCAGAACTGAGCATGACAACCTCCGAACCAGGGTCACAACCCATCCCGACGAGCCCACCCCAGACCAAGAGTCTCAAGAGGACCATGAACCGAAAGAGAGAGAGAGCATCCCTGGAAGGTGCTATAGAAAAAAATCATGGAGCTAGGAATGCCCTCCCCAGTGGCACAGCCACTGGCCTGAGAGGAGCCTAATGCCCAGTGCACTGAAGGCCACAAGGATGACTCTGGTTCCCAAGTAAGATCCACTATTGGAGTCAGAGGGACGGAAGCTGCTGTCGAAGTAATAGGCTTCAAGACTTGAGTGGAAGTCGAAGGAGGAGTATACGTTGGGGTTTGAGGAGATATACATTCACCTGAATGAGGGAACAAGGACTTCGACGGTTGAAAGAGACCTCTGGTCACAAGTAACTGGTCAACAAGCCGCAACACATCCTGTTCAGAAATACTCTTGGTTGACCTCATGGAGAAAGCTGATGGCAATTCTAGCCTTTCTAGGAAAGGACTATACTGCCTGCTAGCAAAAGCATCCAGTGAAGGGGAATATTTGGCCCTTGCTAATTCTATAGGTGCAGAGCTCGGAGGCAAAGAAGTCTGCATGGAAGAAAACGGTGTGGAAAAAGTCTGTGCCGAAGATGTCAGTGCCGTAGTAGTTGAAGGTGTCTGCACCGTAAAGGCAAAGGCCTGCTCCGAAGGGTACATTGCCATAGTGGAAAGTGTCTGCACTGGCAATAAGGATGGTGCCGAGAAGGACTGCACTGAAGCACATGTCGGTGCCGAAAATGTGTTTGCCGTGGAGTACAGAAGAGTCATACTTGGAGCTGAAGGTGACTGTACCAACAGTGCCGAAGGGGACTGAACCTGTACTGATGGTGCCATTAGGGGTTGCAACAGAACTGCCGGAACCGTAGTTGTCTGCACTGGGAACTCCGGTGCCGGTATCGATAAAGGAGACATGACTGTAGTCAGAATAATTTGGGGCGGTGCTGAACCTGGAGCCGACAGGGTCACAGGGGGCAGTGCCGGAGTAGCAATCAATTTCACGTTCTTGTGAGTCAACTCCCTACAATCTCCAGAGGGAGAAGAAGGGAGTGACTTCGTTGAAGAAGAGGAAGAACGCCTCTTGTGGAGTTTAACAGGAGGGGGGGGTGAGCCCTCCGACCCAGAACTAGCCTCAGGGAAAGGAGACTTGAGGAGACCTTTCAAAATTAACTTATTCTTCCTCTCATTGAGAGTCCTGGTAGTGAAATTTTTACATATCCCACATGGAGGATCCACAGTCAACTGGGAGACATTAAGACAGTAGACACAAAAGTCATGGCCATTGGAAAGCGGTAACTTACGGCCCGCAATCCTTGCACTGCTTCAAACCAGCACTACTTTTCTTATCCAACATAACTGGTGTGGAGAAGAAGCACAGCCCCAAAAGGAAGAATAAGGGCTTCCCAACAAAAGGGTAAAAAGAGAAAAGGAAGGATTACCAATGATGGTAATGGAGAATTACCACAAGGTACAAAAAGAGGGAAATAAAGGGGAAAAGACTAAATGGAGAGAGTCTAAAGTGTGCGATAGGGTAGGAAAATATTAGATTAAACTTTTGAGAAAAATTTAGAGTAATAACAATATATAAACTTTCAAAAAATTAGACAGCTGAGAGAGTGGCTTGACACGGCTATACAGCAGTGAGGCAAGCATTCTGGGTAGGACCTTGGCTCGAGAATTTTTGGCTGAAATGAGCTTGATATTGGCCGGCTCGGTTCCGAGGACGGAACCGATAACCCATCAGTAAGGAATGAACGAAGATTAACAACATCAGATCTGATTATTTCTCCCAAAATCTTCTTAAGCTCTATTAAAGCAGTTTTAGGTGAAATACATGCCAGTGTAATCCTTCTCCCTTGCCAGTAGCCCCTTAGCACTAAAAATATGCCATCATTATATTTTTAATATCTTCTATCACTATTGGAGCTCCTCTTGCAATTAGTATAAGTACTCCTCTTTTCCTTTGTCCCAGGTACTCCACTGCATAACCATCCTGAGAACCTTTCTTTATCAAATTCACATATTTAATTCTTCCAATTGTGTCTCTTGTGACATAGCTATTTGCACTGTACATTTTTAGAATAGCTGACTACTCTTTCTTTTTTGTATTTATCTGTGAGAGCATTGACATTTAAAAAATTACAGAAAGCATCATTTTATTAAAAAGTTATTATTAAAAGACCTGGTTCAAGGCTCCAGAGAGCACCCCTGCACTACCAGGCTATAACTCATACCACACTTTTCGGCCATGTAACCTGGAAAGGAACACCAAAGGCGGAGGTGTGTCCATATTCATTAAGGATATCCACACCTCCAGGCTAGTTGCTCAGCATAATGCAGCCGAGGTTATCCAAGTGCAACTAACTCTGGGCAAAATTGCAATCCAAATTGTAGCTTGCTACAGATCACCCACCATGCCCCAGGATTCCCACTCCTCTTTTCTTGATGCACTGGAAAATATTAGGGTTCAACCAAACACCCTAATAATGGGCGATTTCAACTACCCCGCCATTAACTGGGAAAACTACTCATGTACCAACTCCTTTGCTCAACGCTTTCTGGAATTCATAAACTCCAATGCCCTGGATCAACTTATCCATACCCCCACCAGGGGAAACAATATCCTAGATCTAGTCATTACCAATATGAGTGACCGGTGTTCCACACCAATGCCTCATTGGTCCGATCTGACCATAAGCTAATTACCCTAGATATACACATCCTGCCTCCACCCCCCATTAAGGGAACCATGGTAAAAAATTTCTCCAAAGCCAACTTCATGCTTCTTAAGACAGAAGTGGTGAACTTCATGACACCCATGCAGATGGACAATACATTTACGACTACTGAATCCTACACAATTGCACGTTATAAGCACTTACATGAGTGCATGGATCATGCGATCCCAAACAGAACCAAGACGCTATCCTCCAAAAAAAGGAAGCCAATCTGGTGGTCCCCTGCCATAAACAAACTCTACAACAGAAGGAAGAAACTCTTGCAAAAGAGAGTAAAATCCCACGTGTGGAGAAGCTCCCTGGTCAGCCTCAGTAAGAAGCTGCGATCCCTGATAAAATCCTCCAAAGCTAGTTATGAAAACAAAATCGCCACTGATTCTAAAGACAACCACAAAGCATTCTATAGCTATGTCAAGAATCTCAATGGTAACACTTATATCTGCTTTGAGTTACAGCACAATGGCACTAAATATACAGACCCAACTGATATTGCCAACATCCTGGCAGATAGGTTCAGTGCTAACTTTACCCCCCTCTCACCCCCTAAAGAGCCCATCTCTATACCGGAGGAATGCAAAGTTCTTATAATCACGGCTACACAGGTAAAAACCACACTCTCAAAAGCCAAGAACACAGCATCCATGGGATCAGACAACATCCCAGGCTGCGTTCTACACAAACTACAGAACGAACTGGCACCCCACCTGAGTACCATGTTCAATCATAGCCTCACCTCAGGCTTTGTGCCTGCTGAATGGCACATAGCAACGGTTATCCCACTCCACAAGGGGGGAGCCACCATGGACCCCGGGAACTACCGCTCCATTAGCCTGATGAGCCTGGTCTGCAAGGCCATGGAATGTATCATCATGGAACTTATAAACAAAGACATTGGTAATCTCCAAACTCTGGATCCCACCCAGTTCAGGTTTGTAAAAGGCAGATCATGTCTCCTAAACCTGATAGACTTCTTTGAAGCAGTCACCAAAGCCGTAGACAAGGGTAAGGTGGTTCACACAGCCTATCTAGATCTTGCCAAGGCTTTCAACACCATCCCCCACAATGGAAATATAGATAAACTCACTAAACTAGGTATAAATCCCTATGTCACAAGATGGGTTGCTAACTGGCTCAGTGACAGAACCCACACTGTGAAAGTAGCAGACTCCAAATCCAACTTCAGAACAGTGACAAGTGGAGTACCACAGGGTTCAGTCCTAGGCCCTGTCCTGTTTTGGTATCTACTTCTCTGAAGTACAGGCTATCACAGAAGGTCTTTGGCTAACGAAGTTCGCAAATGACTGCAAACTAGGAGCCATAATTGAAACTCCTAACGATGTGGACATCTTACAAAAGGGCCTCACTAAGACAGATGCCTGGTGTAAAAGCCATGGCCTCAAGCTTAATCCAAAAAGTGCACTGTCATCCCCTTTGGTAAAAACTCTGTACCCATGAACTACAACATAGGCGGTAGTATACTTAACACCGAAAGTGTGATAAGAGACCTTGGGACACAGGTGGACAGTAGTCTCTCCTTTGATAATCACATCCCCACAGTAGTCAGGAAATCCTTCTACATGGCACACCTCATCACAAAAGGTTTCTCATCCAGAAAAAAAGAGGTCATTGTACCCCTCTACTCATCACTCATTAGACCCATTATAGAGTACAACGCCCCTTTTGGTACGTACCTCACAAGACATCTACAACAACTGGAAAGGCTGCAGAAATACCTCACAAAGAGGGTTACCGGCCTCAAACAGATGCCCTACGCAGACCGTCTCAAAAAACTCCAGCTTTACTCCATCGCATATCACCTACTCAGAGGTGATCTCTGCCTAACATACAAAGCTATGTCAAACCCAGAGCTGTTGGACATGCTCCACTTAAAGAAATCCCAATCCCTCCAAGCTACACACTCTAGGGACATAAACCTTGTCACCGCAATAAACAGAACATGCCGGAGGGATAGATTCCTGTCCCAGAGACTTCCCATACTCTGGAATAAACTACCTATCTATATCAAACAAAGCTCCTCATTAGCACTCTTCAAGAAAAATCTTGATGATTGGATGGAAAATAGGAAATTCACCCCGGGGATCACCTCTGTGGCTCTTCTCAACAGTGGCACAGGAAAATAATTTTCTTGGGTGGCAAAAGCCAGGGTACCTTTTTGGCTAGGCTTGTATAGGCCCAGGGCCAATAGCCTAGTATCTACTTATGAACCTATTCCTACCTTTTACGTATAACACCTTTTTTGTTAAATGTCTAATTCCTGCTTTTGTGTTACATGCATACACTGTTTGGCAGGTTGAACTTCTATGCAGTTATTTCTTGTCATATCCATTTGAACCTATGTAACATCTTACAAAACTTTTTGTTTTACTGAAAGCTCTCAAACAAAATAAAACACACCCCAACACCCCCTAAAACCTATTAATTTAATACTAACACACAAAACTATGTATATCTTCAAATATTGAAGTCTTATCCTCCATACAGGAACAAATTTCCCAGACTGACAGCCATATTCATAGACTTTAGTTAACCTAAAAGAAAGGTTATTCATGCTAAGATGCATGGTGCAGCCTGTGCTTTTACTAAGTGCTAACTGGTTTTGTCTTAGCTTTATAGCTTTCCCAGCTGGGAAAACCCGTGAATGCTGCTTTCAGAGAACATTATCCCCTAACCAATTTCTCCTTTCTTTTTTTTTTCTAGCCAATCACTCTCCACCAAACTTTAACCAATTTCTTTTTATCAGATTGTCTCCATGGAGACATGAGAACCAGAAAGCTAATTTCTCATTATCAGACTGTCTCCAAATATGCACAGCTTCTTGGTTAACTTTGAACATTAAGCCTTCGACACAACTCATTTCTTCCTTCAAATAAAAAGTACAATTTATTTTTTTTCCTTGCTTATGATTTTTTTCAGGCTATCATTGAATCAAAATGTTGGAAAAAAGCTCAAAAATGTACTTCACAGCATCTTTATTCCCATAGCTTCTGGTACTTACCGGCCTCTTGACAACAGACTTCATTTTAGTTATTACCACAAGTCTTGGTTAGTTATGGCGTGCTGAAAAGACTCATAAAAAACTAAAGCAGAAGGGGAAGAGTGAACTTCTTCCCTTAATTGTGATTTTTGTTCAGGACATCACCGAATGAAAATGTTTTAAAAACTGTACAATGCACCTCAGACCATCTAGAACCTTTATTTATTCTGGGGATCTTGTAGACTCCAGACTACTATCTAAATGTAGTTATTGCCACTGAAGTTATTACAATGCAGTCTTGTGTTGAAAGGATTCAGAGAAAAACAAAGTTGACGAGCAAGACAGAATTTTTCCCTTAAACATGATTGTTTTCATGCCATAATTGGCTGAAAACGTTATAGTAAAACATGTAAAATGGACCTCAGAGCATCTACAGTTCCCATGGCTTAATGCAGTTATTTTCAATACAGTTATCAGAGAGAAGTCTTGCCTACTTAAAAAGTAATGAATGAATGAATGAAGGCAGAAACTGAAGAGTAAGGCAAACTATGAGAAAAAGTAATAAAGATGGTATGGGTAGGGCTGGATAGAGGGCACTGGGTGATATGTGTGTGTGTGTGTGTGTGTGTGTGTGTGGCAGGGGCATGAGCAGCAGGGAGACACCATGGAAGGGTGCCAATTGACCTAAAGCTGGGTTGTCTTCCTAAGTGTCCAGGACTTGATAGCCTAACATAGCAGCTGCATGAAAACATGCACCCATGGGCTCTGAGTAGTTGTAAATGCACAGTACACACAATCCAACAGACAGATGAACTTAGCAGCATGCAAAATCTCTGAACCCTAATCACCCCCACCCCAGGATGAAAGCTATGAACTCAGCTTTGCTTCAGCTGCCCAACATCCTTGGTTGCCAAGAAAGAGGATGGATGAATTGGCTACTATACTATGGGAGCACAGCAGTCACAGGAAGTCAAGACATAAACAACAAACCCCCATAAGACTACAGTGTAAAAGTGTGCCTAGGTTCCTTATAGGTGTACATTTTAAACATACAGCAATCACTTTCACGAGCAAACTCAGAAAGTGAAAAATGCCATACTTTTTTACACTGACCATGAAACCTCTGTCTGGGTACCATAGGTTTACAGTGTCTGGACTCTCAAGAAGCACCTCTGCACTTATAATACAGGAAGGGATGCTTCCTACAACTTCTTATTTTGCCAACCACACATGGCTGTCCACTTTTACCTCTAAAGATAATAAACAGACAAGTAAAGGGTCAAAAATTAAGCTGTGTAGTGCTATCCTGGTATGCTTTGCTTTATCAGTGAGATTTCCATCCACTCAGACATTCTGTATTCTACTTAGTATCCAGCTTTTCATTCATTTCACTGTACAGCACTTCATTTTATCTTTTACAGCTAATCCACAATACTAATTTATGGCACAATGTCAAATGGTTTTGCTTTATCTAAGCTAGCTGTGGCAAAAGTCAGTCCTTTATCTATGGTAAGAAATGCTTGTTCAAAGAATGCTATTAAGTTTGAAAGAAAAAAAATCCCTTCATGAAACCATCTTCGTCTTAATCAAGCAGAATAAGGTCTTCAAATTCTTTCTGTAATAGATCCGCAACCATCATTTCAACGTCTTCACAAACTATGTAAATTAATCAACTGGAGCAATAACTATGTGGATTTCTGTACACCTCCCCTTTTGTTGTGAGCAGGAACCACCATTAAATGTCAGCACATTTCTTGTACATACCCATCCTTTCAGTAACCTACTGATATGTACTGCAATATGTCTCTCAATAGAACTAACTTTATTTACCAGCTTTCAACATAGTGTAGAGCAACTACCATTACCAAATATAATTTTCTTACCATGGCTGTAGACGCTTTGCTCACAGTAATTCCTAATAATATTAGTATAACATATATAAAGGAATACCTCTTTATGACTATCCCTCAAGAAAAATGAATTTAATACGTGAATTATTACTTATCGTGCTGACTCATAACATTTTCCTTTTTGAAAGGAAATTATTTAAACAGAAAGGTGTAGCAATGAGGATACCTATTGCAAATGCCTATGCCAACATTGTGATTTATCAATGGGAAGGTAAATATATAATAAACAATACATAAAATACCACTGTATATAGGCAGTTATAATATTAGTATAACTTATATAAAGGAATAACTCCTTGAATTTTCTGACTATCCCTCAACTAAAACAAATTTAATATGTGAATTATTACTTATTGTGCTGACACGTAACATTTTCCTTTTTCAAAGGAAATTAAACAGAAAGGTGTAGCAATGGGAATACCTGTTGCAAACGCCTATGGCAACATTGTGATGTATCAATGGGAATGTAAATATATAATAAACAACACATAAAATACCACTGTATATGGACAGAGGTAAAAACTTTAATAGAACGTCACAAAACAATACAAAATGGTAAGCATGTGCGCTGATATGCTTAGCTTCTTTAGACCATGGTTTTGCATTGTTTTGTGACATTTTATTAAAGTTTTTACCTCTGTCTATATACAGTGGTATTTTATGTGTTTTCAATATTTGCTGACTTTTTACCACTGGGCTACCTTCATGTGCTAGCTGTCTGTTTCTTCTCATATAATAAACTCCACATATAATAATGATGTTATATAGTACAGACGCTTTCTTGATGACATCTTTCTCATTTGAAAGGGGACTAAAACAGAATTAGAGGAATTTAAACAACATATCTCTGCAACAACTGATTTTTTAAAATTCAAAAGTGAAATATCCAGTCCAGAAATCAATTTGTTTTATATAACACGAAGGACAGATGGTGGAGATTGCAACTACATTATATAAGAAATCAGTCAATGCTAATACTTGTCTACACAGAACTAGCATGTACCCTTGGTTTCTATACAAAAATATAGTGAAGAATCAGTTTCAGTGAATAGCTAGGCTTAACTTCTATGACTATGTTATGGAAAAAAAACTAACTACTGCTAAAGAAGAATTCAAAACTAAAGGTTACAATGATAATAATATATAAACAATTAAGGATGAAATTCTTAACCATCGAAGAACTCTTCATACACAATTTTTCATGAAAACAATATACACAGAGAATCAAGGAAAAGGATTCATGCATACAGATATATTCTTACCTATAACAAATATACTCCAATGTTGAAAAACATAATAACTAAGCAGTGGTCATTGCTATTAGAAGTTCCTGAACTTAAAAAATTGTTAAATGAGCACCCATGTTTTAGCTACTGATGAAGTCCCAATCTCAAACAGCAACTTTGTTACAAAGAACAACCAAGAACTACTATGATCTTCTGAAGTAACAAGTGTGGAACTTTTAAATGTAATAATTGCATTTTCTGTCCATACATATATACAGAAAAAAATCTATTAAACATCCAATATAAAGAAAAGACTTTATTCTCAGAGCTTATGGCAATTATAACACCAAGAATTTAATATATTTAGCTTTATGTTGCAAATGCAATGCTTTTTACATCGGGAAGACAAATCAAAAATTAAAGGAACACATAGGGAACCATCTGTCAGACATAAGATGTGTGACTGCTAATTCTTTATATAAGCACATTAATTAAACTGATTCAACCGGGTGGCCATGGTGGTACAGTGGTTAGCATTGTTGCCTCATAGCAAGAGGTTCTCTGGTTCAATCCTCGACTGGGGTACCTTCTATGCGGAGTCTGCATGTCCTCCCTGTGGTCGCGTGGGTTTCCTCCGGGTGCTCTGCTTTCCTCCCACATCCCAAAGGCATGTTTTAGGTGGATTGGACACTCTAAATTAGTCCTAGGCATGAGTGTATGTGTATGTGTGCCTTCCATGGAAGGTTGGGCGCCAGGCTGGCAACTTGACACCGTAAAACTCTACAGCCAATCAAGAGCAGACAGGTGATCCACTGTGGCAACCCCTAACCAGGAAAAAACTGGAAGAAGAATGAAACTGATTCAACTCATAATTTTAAATTTATGATTTTAAAAATAATTTCTGAACCACTTAGAGAAGGCAATATTTTCCAGCTAATGGAACAAGAAGAATAAATGTGGATTTTAAGATTTAAGGCAAATATTACACAAAACTGTCTCTTTAAAACCTTACCAGAGACGATTACATGATCAGGAGAACTGATCACATGATTTTTTTACTCCTTTAAAAAGTTTGTAGTCTTTATAGATACTAACATAGCCTGAGGAAGCCGAATGGTAAAAGTTTTTTAACTTACGTGCATACTTTTAAGTTTTTGAAATAAATATAAGTTGGAAGTTTTATTTGTGGTTCCGGTCACTTTACATATATTTTTGTATAGTCATTTCAAGCTAAACTGGACTTACTACCGAGCTGATACTGTTTCTAGTTTTTTTTTCCCCAAAATCATTTGTATTTGTTCAGGAAAACCTTGAAATTTATGGACCATGAACAAGTTATCTTAGTTTTATTTAAAACTGTTTCAATATCTTCTGTGATTTGAGTTATGCCATCCCCATGTCCTAAACTCATCTTACCTCCCTACCTTGCAATCTGAAAATTGTTCCTAAATCTTCTAAAGATACACTGGAGACATCCTTAGAGTCATAACTAGTTTGATCTCTTCTACTAATATGCCAAAATAATACTGTTCACCCTTAATTTTTGCTGTTGTGGTTGAAGAAAGCACTGTTATAGGCTTTGACTTTTCTAACTAGATGTTTCAGTTTGTTATAACTATCAGATACAGTGGTACTCTGTTTATAGCTTTTTTTGTTTATTATAGTTTTAGTGAGCATTTTCTCTTAAATGGTGTGTAATGCCCTTTCTTCTTAATTTGTACATCTCCACCAAATGTTGCTGTTTTTTTTAATTAAATTTCGCAAAATGTATGCTCCTTAATGGAGTTGCTCTGGTTAGAAAAAAAAAAAGGCAGTAGGCATTCTGACGTGAAAGCATACAATTGTAATCAGAAGATCGTGAATGTCTGTTTCTCTGAAATTAATATTTTATGTAAGGATACAACTTTCTGTGCACCCCATATTACTGAGGGTTTTGCAACTGTGTTATAAACACATTTGAGGTAATTATTTCTCAGAAAATGCAAATACTTAATGCCTGTATTAAAAAATCAAGTGTTTGTCTTTTTACCAGTAAATTCAGAGAAAACTACCATTTTCAAAATGTAGTTCTCTGACATTTTAAATTTGAGCATGTCTTTTTCACAAAAAAACAGTGGTGACCTTAATTTGGCACACCTCATCACGAAGGGCTTTTCATCCAGAAAAAAGGAGGTCATTGTCCCACTGTACTCATCCCTCATTAGACCCATTATAGAATACAATGCCCCATTTGGTATGTACCTCTCAAGACATCTGCAACAACTGGAAAGGCCTCAGAAATACCTCACTAAAAGAATCACAGGCCTAAAGCAGATGCCCTATGCTGACCGCCTTAAAAAACTCCAGCTATACTCTGTCGCATATCGTCTACTCAGAGGCGATCTCTGCTTAACATACAAGGCCATGTCAAACCCAGAGCTGTTGGACATGCTACACTTAAAGAAATCCCAATCCCTCAGAGCTACACGCCCAGGGATCTAAACCTTGTCATCACAATAAACAAAACATGCTGGAGGGATAGGTTCCTTACCCAGAGACTCCCCAGACTCTGGAATAGATTGCCCATACATGTCAAGCAGAGTGCCTCTTTGGACCTCTTCAAGAGGAACCTTGACGTTTGGATGGGAGAAAGGAAATTCACCCCTGGGATCACGTCAGTCGCCCTGCTAGACAGGGGTCCAGGAAAGTAAATAATGTGGGAAGAAATAGCCAGGGAATTGTTATGGCTAGGCTTTAATAGGCCCTAGGGCTGATAGCCTAGTACCAACCTATGAACCTATGAATTTCATCTTAATCACCATATTGCAAATCCCAAAATTTAGACTGATTAGTGCTGACAAATAGCACAAACTCTACGATTCCTTTATCTTTTTAAAGTCTCTTAGTGTCTGCTAATAACACCTTTACTAATAAAGTCTATTTGTATACATGTGTACACAGTATTCACTGCATTTTAACACTTCCTAATGTTGTCTGAGCATCACGCAAGGGATGTGGCAGCAACCTGTCATATTGAAATATTTATTAATTGTTTTAACTACAACACTGTTAAATGTTATTCCAATACATATAAGTTCAAGCCTGGAGTGTGATTATCGTTTATGAAGATATAGCCTCTGCAACCCCTCTCTCCACAACGTCAGGACAGATTCTGAATTCAATTAACTGTGGCATACAAGAGAGTTCCTCAGACCAGGTTTTTTGAAAGTGCAAATTTTAAGTTTTCTTCAGGAAACAGAATTATTTATGATTACTCACTTTATTTGCACATGCAGTTTTCCAGCAGTGTGCACCCAGATTATTTTGCTTGTGTTTGCATTAATTACCTCAGGTCTGTAGTAAAATGGATTCTGCCTTTAAAGGAGCTAAACGTGGTAGCAAATGTCCCACGCAGTATAAGAGCTCTGCTAGAAATGAGAAACTCCATCTATCACAAGATAGGCTGGGGACTTACACATCAACATGAACTGAAGCCTGATGAAATATGTTCCATCACTGGTTCTGTCACATTATTTCTTTAACTAATAAATGTTTTTCCCACATAGTAAATTCTGTAAAAACATGTGTTTATAGTAAAAACAAGAACCAGTTGTGTTTATAACTACATGCAAATGTGCCATTATAGTCAGACTCAAGGGGAGAAAATGTTAAAACCTTCTATCAGTCATCAGAGACCACCTACAATCTGTCAGACTAGCAGTACAGCTGCTGCCATGTCTGATGGAGGCTCTTTTACATAACCATCCTCCAAGTCAGAGGGGTTCTGGGGATCATTTGAGAAAGTACTGGGGACCTAGTTGCTCACAGAGGACTGAGACAGAGAGATACAAACACTCAATGACTCCACAACTAGCCCTCAGTGAAAGACATTTACAAAGAAACTCCTCTGTCTCCACTAGGTAGTTGGAATATATCCAACAGTGCCTTCCTTATATTGAAAATGGGAAGAGATGAACTAGGAAATGGGAATACATCTTCTGGTCGTGTAAGGACCTAAGCCATGACAAAGTGTAAACTGAGAGGATAATGTAGGACATACAGGAGACATCATATTTCTTAAGGAGTATCATACAGGATTCCATACCTGTAGCGACTATCAAAAAAGAAAGCCATATGTTGAGACTTCTCTTAACAGTGATTAAGAAATGTAAAAGCCACATGTTAAGATCTCTCTTAACAGTGAGATGAGAATGTGAAACTGATTTGTTGAGATTTCTATTAGTCAGAGAAATGTGTCACCTATTTATAAAAGTCTTGTACTTCTCTTACTATACAGCAATGGTGACAGATGGTGCTGGAAGAGATCTAGGCAGCACAGTCGATAGATGAAAGGAGTAGCCCAACACTGAATGCAGTTAAGTACCATCTTAAATGCAGGATGGTGCTAGAATAATTTGATTAGCAACCTATCACTGTAAATGGATGCAGCATGGGGATAAGGATTACAATGTGAAACAGTAGGTGTAAGTTAGCATTAATGAATGATGGATAGTTAACCAGTTAAGGATGATAAGCACATACAACACAAAAGTGTGATCCACTGTTGCAAATGCACAAAGTTTAATCTGATGATACATGACTATGGCATTATGGTTTTGCATTTTGTCAGTTGTATTCCTATCCCCTTCCCCTGTTCCAAGCTAATTTTGAAAAGTTGAGGTGACTTATTGAACTCTTGCCTGACTAATTAAAATGTACTGCTCAGAGGATTGCAAAAAAAAAAAAAAACAGGTAATCTCCGTGGTATCCCCAAAGTCTCAAAAAGAACCCACTAAACAAGTATAGTGGGTCCAAAAACAAAACAGTGCAAGAAACTTCTCTGTGTGGAAGATTTTCAGTCCATATATCTCTAGTTAATCACTGTATATTAATCAGATCAGACAATAGTAGAAATAGTGAACTGAAACTCGTCTTAAGTAAAAAAAAAAATAAAAAATATATAATTGTACAGAATTACTAAGTATTCGAAAGTAATCCAAGCGAGGCAGGCAGTCTGTTTCCAGTCGAAAATCCTTTATTAAGTACACAGACAAGCGATCCAAGTAAAACACAAATGGAGTAATAGTTTCCTCACAAGCTTTCTAAAGATATATATACTTTTTATCAGGTAAGGGAGTAGTTTATTTAGTTTCAGATCCTGGATTGCATAGACATGGGTGATCTTGAAGGAGACATCCCGAATATTCTGGAGAAACATGAACTCATGTGGCAATTAAAGCCGAACTCTTTTAGGAAGCCTGGACTAAACTACTGCTGTTCAATTAAAAGTGTACTGGAACTTAGAAAATTGCCACATTGTTTACATGATTAATTTTATTTTATTCTATTTTATTCTACCAGTTGGTTTTAAATACCATTTTAAATCAGTTGTAATTTAAGTGTATATTTTGTTTCCATCATCATACATTTTTTTCTTATTATTTTTTTCTTTTTCTGGTTCTCTTTTTTCCACTTTATTCAAAATGATGTGTAATAACAATACTAACTAATTATACAATAATATTTTTATAGATAGTTTTTAGGGTTCTTGTACACAGACCTGAAGAAGTCTAGAAGGACGAAAGCGATTTTTGTTAACAATAGTTTATGAAAATAGAATATAATTTTTACAATCGATTTTTTTACATGCAAAGTGTATATGTACATATTTATATATATATTTGATTGCCAAATGGGCTAAGGCTGATATATTTCTAGACATGTAGCATATTGTCTTGGATAAAAATCACAGACTTAATAATCTACTTAATAATCTGGTTAAATAAGTGGCACCACATCATTATAAATTTTATTTAAAGTACATAAGGGTTAAATTATTAGGACAGCTACTAAGTAGGGCAGGACCAGCTTGAATGTCACACTGATGGGGCAAGGGATGTGAATTTAACATGTGTACCAATGACACTTTGTTTTACAGCACAATAAACTACTCCCTTGCCTGATAAAAAGTATGTATATATATATATATATATATATATATATATATATATATCTTTAGAAAACTTATGAGGAAACTATTACTCTATTTTTGTTTTACATGGATCACTTGTCTGTGTACTTAATAAAGGATTTTTGACTGGAAACAGACTGCCTTCGAATATTTAGTAATTCTGTACAATTTTATATATATATATATATATATATATATATATATATATATATATATATATATAGGTCTACCTGAAAACGCCAAAATAGCAGAATGCCGACAGTGAGAACACCAACACAGGAAGAGTGACAACGGAGAAGACCGACAGTTGAGAATCCCGATGCTGAGAACACCGACATGTTAAGGTAAGTGTGCGATAGGGTGTGGGTCAGGTAATTGTGCGATAGTGACGGAGTTTAGGTTTAGGGGCGGGTTAAGTGAGTTAGGGTTAAGGTGCAGGTAAGGTAAGTGTGCGATAGTGACAGACCTTAGGGTTAGGGTTTGGGTTAAGGTTAGTGCATAGATAGTTGTGTATGTAAGGTTTAGTGTAGGTTTGTAAGGTTTTTGGTGTGCTTGTATTTTGTGCCTGTGTTTTTTGGGAAAGGTATTTGTTTTGTTGATTGTCGGGATTTTGGTTTGTCAGGCATGTGAAGTTTTGTGTTTTTGAACTTTTTTTTTTGTTTTTTTCATGTCGGTTATTTCGTTGTCAGTGTTTTGGCGTGTCGGTGTTATCAGGTAGACCCATATATATATATATATATATATATATATATATATATATATATATATTTTTTTTACATAAGACGAGTTTAAATTCGCTACTTCTACTACTATTGTCTGATCTGATTAATATACAGTGATTAACTAGAGATATATGGACTGAAAATCTTCCACACAGAGAAGTTTCTTACACTGTTTTGCGCAGAGGACTATACTAACATGGAAAGATTCATCAAGATGCTGAACTGTTCTGAATGTATATAAGATGTAGGAAGGGTAATCATATGTCTTTGCGGCAGCATATAGAAGAAAAAGTGACAAAAGTAGTGCAAGGTTTCATGAAAAGTAACCAACTTTGAAGTACGGTGAATATCAAGCTGGTTAAAGATGCTGTTCTTTGCAATATCTATGTCATATAACCCTGACTGCGATCTCCAATTCTTCAAGCTTCCATGTTGCCCATGCTAATAATCCCTTCACTTTATCCAACGTATCATAAATTTAAATAAAAAGGTTTAAAATAATCACTTCTGATAAATCACATGTAATCAGATCATAAACTATATTTGTAAAGCTCAAAAGGAAGCACTGCCTCACAAGCCAAAATGTGTTTTGCTGCTAACACGGTTGGTATTACATTGCTATGGTGCGTGGGTGAATGAGTGTGCCTTCTTTGAAGGGTGGGCATCAGGCTGGCAACTTAGCACAGTAAAAATCTACTGCCAATTGTTAGCAGACCGTAGTTCCACTGCAACGACCCCTAACCAGGAAAAGCCGAAAGACATTACTTTTTTGTTTAATTCTTTTAATTTTAAGGTATGGTACAAAAAATGGGGTAATATACACAGGAGTGTTCATTGTAGTTTTGAATGTTGTTGCCACATTTTCTTTTCTTTTTTATTATGTCCTGTTTTTGTATTATATGTCAACTTCAATAAAAATGTTTATTTAAAAATGTGAGAAACAAACTTGATTTTATCAAATGTTTTGGATACGTGCAAAGCAAATTAAATTAGTATACAAATAAAAAAATAAATGATAAAACACTGCAACTATGACAACATGGTAAAAATAAACAATCAAAATGAGAAATGCAGTATGTGTTAAAAAGTCATGGATTTGAAAAACACAGATACTCTGGAATTAAAAATGGAGCCCAGACAAATGTTCATGCAATTTTAAATGATGCTTTACACAACAGGGGTTATTACAAGCATGGCAGGAAATACATCAAAAGTCATTTTGCTTCAATATATAAATGTAAAGACAAGTGCATTTGAAAGAAACTGCATTTACTGAACTGAAACATGAAGACCAATAGTACCTACAAACTATATGGTGAAGTGTGAAAATATATCAAGACACAAACAAAAATACTAAGAATTATTACAATACTGAATTTATACTAGACAAAGTATTTTGTCTGAGGATACCTTTAAATCCTTGATACTACTAGGCAACTTGATTTTACCTGATGAAGCACTGTTGAATGTGAAATCTTGTCTTATTAAAAACATGTTCAGCTTCTTTCAACCAACTATGTTTGCTTAGCTGATTTATTTACAAACTTAGGAAGTCTGCCAGAAGAATCACATGCAAAGAAAATCTGATCCTATGCAAGTAATATGTGCTGCCAGAAATCCACAAGAAGTTTTCACAGTAAAGTAGAACAGGAACTAAATCACAAAGAAAGCTATTAAGAAGCAAATACAGCCAAGAGAATGGATCAACAGCATGGCCAGTGCTGTTTTATTTTATTTTATTTCATTTGTTAACCATGATAGAACACTGATCTACATGGACCTTTTCAGACTCAGTCCAGGAACACTGTCTGGTTAAGTCACTTACTCAGGGTCATATAGTATGAAAGCAGATGCCCAGGGAATCAAACCCTAGACTGCAACAAGCACTTCATTAACAGCTCATAACCTTAATCCTGTGCACTAACTATCAGAGACAGCAGTGAGTTATGCCTTCTGCCCTTGCTCTGCTGTTTTACAAAAATTGCTGTGAGACTACAAAAGATAAGTGCTTATTTTTAACTGTTTTCTGTGCTTTTGATTAACTTAAACAATATTTGCTGCATATCTAGTTAAACTGTGCAAGTGTTTTTAGGCTTAGTGAATTCAATCTTTACCTCTGTTCTGATCTTGTATCCCCACCCACCCAACTGTTGTTGTGGTCTTAAAGTGGTGGCTTTTGAGATGCCCGCCTCTACTATAAATTCAATATTGGACACTCCTCCCAGTCCCATTGCATCAGCTCATTCTACTGAGTACAGTGAGATCAGTTGTGAAAGCCCAACCCTTTAGCTTCTTAACCTTGAATTATTTTCTGCCTCCTCACTTTCTACTTAAAGAAAAAAAAATTATATATATATATATATATATATATATATATATATATATATATACACACACACACACACACACACACACATATATTGTGCCTCTTCCTACTTCATTTGCTGCTTATGCTTAGGTGTTCAACTGCATTTAGATTGCCGCATTTGTTGCTGCTTGTCTGTAGCTTGCCGCATTTGTTACTGCTTGTCAGTAGCCTTATTAAATCGATGACAATATTCTACTGAATTGCTGCTTTACTTAAGCTGTTTTTTACTATTGTGATTGTGAGCTAATTAATCACATTTGCACTGTTTCAATGCAATTTACCAATTAACTGCATTTCATTACTGTTTAACTGTATTTTTTCATACTGTGAGTTCTGTTTTTGTCTGTAAGTGGATAATCTGTTTTTTGGGAGTTTTACTGTGTTCTTAACCTTTAAATTGAGTAGCATAGTCTGAATACAGGTTTGCTGCATTCAGAGCTGTTTTTTTTGCCTTCTGTGTTTCTGGCGGCCATCTTGTGTCTGCCTTCTGTGTTTCTGGTAGCCATCTTGTGTTGTTAGGGGGCTATCTCCTCTGCTAGTGAGACTAGCAGGGCTGTCTGGACCTTGTCTGGCACAAGCTGATTGGTAAAGAAAGCACGGACTAGCAGGATTGGCTAGATTTCTGTGTTACTAAACTCTTTTATTTTTTGTGGTATTTAAGCCCCTTGTTTGCATGTCACACCACAGCAGCACTGTTGTTAACCCTTTGTGAGGTATTCCAGCTACAAATTTTCCCTTAGTAGCACTTACATGATCACCTAGCAGTACTACTCTTAGACCTTCCACCCTTTACCCTCTTAGCTCTCTCTGGCCTCTAACCCACAGATTCTGACAAATATGGATGGACAATTTCCTACATCTTCTTCTGCCAGTCTGGTTGATATGGGCATCCTGAGACAGTGTAGTAACTGCCTCATGTGCACGGGCAACCCTCTACTACTACCACCTAAGAACACAATTTGTGGGAGATGCAATTACACTAAGAACCTAGAGATAATGCTCTTTCCCTCATAAGCCAGTACATCTGGCACTGAGAATGTTGTCAACACAAACAACACACCTCAAACACCACCCACACCTACACAACACACACCCACATATACCGAGATCCTCAACAAAAACATACCTCAAAAAACATAACTCTGAGGAAAAAACACATGCGAACTCCACTGTCTACCACACCACACATAGTCCATATACCAGTGTCTCACAGCCACTAAGGCCTAAACATAAACCCAACATATTAGTCATAGGAGACACCATTGTGAGACACACAAATGTGCCCCTCAATAGGCTGGATAAGCAGAAAGTCATAGTTGTTTGTCAGCTGCCATAATCTGCCATATCACCCATGCACTCAAGTCTCTCAACAACAAGTACTGTTATGACTCTGTTACAGTCCATGTTGGCATGAATAACTTGAGACGTACCTCCCTGGACTATATGAAGACAGACATGATCGAGCTTGCTGAATATGTGTCCCAGGCAGGTATGTTCCTAGCCTTAAGCAGCATTTTACCATCACGCAGAATGATACCTCAATACAAACAGAAAATGATTGACTTTAAAAATTAGCTTAGTTTCTGCTGTCATTCCAAGGGGATCCAGTACCTGACACCCTGGGAAGACATGATTGACAAGCCACAATCTTTGCCAGAAATGGTCTGTAACTGTCTCCCTCTGGCTTCAGGCTTCTGGCAAAGGCTATTGCCTCCTCCATAGTATCTTTTTTTAGGCAATGCCATTAGGTCAAAACTGCCAGCATGAAAATGTCAACAAAAGGTAAATTAAAGGTCATGCTGCTAAATGCTAGGAGTCTAAACATGAAACTGCACTCATTGCAAGCAGTCTTAACCCTGGAAGATGCTGACATTTGTGCAGTTGCAGAAACCTGGTTCAAAGCTGAGGAGAGCACCACATCCATACCAGGACTCATCTTATCATACATTCAGATCCCAAACTGTGGGCAACAAAGCAAAAGGAGGTGGAGATGCAATATATATAAACGACATACACACCTCTGGGCTGGTCAAACCATATGACGCACAGGAGACACTCCAGGTGCAGTTAACCATTGCCAAGAACTCTATTCAAATCATAGCTAGCTACAGGCCCCCATCTTTGACTCAAGATGCCCACTCCACCTATCTGGACCTCTTCGAATCTATCAGGATTCAATCCTTTACCCTGATCCTGGGCAACATTAATTACTCAACCATAGACTGGAAGAACTACTCATGCCAAAACAAAAATGCCCAGAGATTCCTTGATTTCATCAATGCAAATGCCTTAGACCAGCTGGTCAACACCCCCACAAGAGGTGAAAATATACTGGACTTGGTATTAACCAACATGAGTAACCACTGCAGCATCCCTACAGTGTCATCCTCCCTGATAAGAGCCAACCACAAAGCAGTCACTTTCAAAGTCACCATCTCCCCCAACCCCCCTAACTACGGTCAAACAAAAAAACCTCCAAAGTTGATTACAACCTCCTGAGGGAAGGTATAAACAGCGTCAAAGCCCCCTCCCCCTCCAAAGGAACTGGCACATATGTCCAAATCTACACCAAGTACTAAACAAGCATTTATATAGCTGCATGGAATAAGGAATGCCAAGCATGACAAAATCCTCCTCCTCAAGGAAGAGTAAACCTGTCTGGTGGAAATCTGCAATAAATAAATTCGATAATAAAAGGAAAAAATTGCTGTCCAGGACCAAGAAGGAGCAGGTGCCTAACTGGAGGCAATCTCTCCTTAGCCTGAATAAGCAAATACAAGCAATAGTGAAATCCTCCAAAGCAAACTTCTGAGTCCAATCTGGCCACATCTACTACAGACAATCATAAGGCCTTCTTCACATACGTCTACAATCTCAAAGAAAGCACTCAGATCTGCTCAAAACTGGTGATCAAGAACACCACATACACAAATACCGTAGATACAGCCAACCTGCTGGCAGACAGGTTCAATGAAAACTTCACCCCTCTGTCCCCCCATCAGTAAATCAGGACTTCCCCAGCACTTGCTCCCCCTCCCCTTATCTCTAGGAAGCAAGTCATCACTGCCCTTTCAAAGGCAAAAAATACATCCTCCATGGGACACGATAACATCCCAGGCTACATCCTACATGAACTCAGACAGGAGCTTGCAGCACCATTAGGCACCCTAGTCAGCCAAAGCCTGAGTACCGGCTTCCTCCCAGCCAAGTGCATGACAGCCACTGTCATCCTTTTGCACAAACGTGGAGCATCCACCAATTCAGGAAATTACAGACCCTTCAGATTAACTAGTCTGATTTGAAAGGCCATGAAGCAGATTTTCATGGACTTCATTAACAAGAACACTGGCAACCTCCAAACACTCAATCCCACACAGTTTGGTTTTGTCAAGGAGAGGTCATGCCTGTTAAATTTGGTCAACTTCTTTGAGAGTAACCAAAGCCATGGATGACAGGACAAAGCCTTCAATACTATTCCCCACTTGGGTATAATAGATAAACTCTCTCAGCTAGGCATCAATTTATATGTTACCAGATGGGTAGCAAACTGGCTCACTGATAGAACTCACCAAGTCAAAACAGGAGAAGCCACCTCAAGCAGTAGACCCATAATGAGTAGTGTACTCCAAGGATCAGTCTTGGGGCCTCTGTTGTTTGGGATATACTTTTCCTGAGATGCAGGCCAAAACCAGTGGGCTATAGCTGACCAAGTTTGCAGATAACTGCAAGCTGGGCACTGTCATCAATTCCCCTATTGATGTGGACATCTCTAAGAGGGTATCACCCAAAAAAAATGACTGGTGCCAGAAACATGGCCTCAAACTGAATGCCAAAAATTGCATCATCATCCCGTTTGGGGAGAGTGATATCTCTACAAACTATCATATTAATAACAAGGTGCAAAGCATGCAATCAGTCGTGAGGGACTTGGGCACCCAGGCTAATAGCAGACTGACATTTGACCTTTCTACGTGGTCCAACTCATTAGTAAGGCTGTCTCATCCAGGGACAAGGAGGTCATAACATCCCTGTAGTCTTCCCTTATAAGACCCATTATTGAGTAGAATACCCCTTTTGGCATCTACCTCACAAAGCACATGCAACAGCTGGAAAGACCATAGAGGTTCCTCACCAGGAGAATCCATGGCCTCAAACATCTACCCTACACAGATAGGCTAAAGGCCCTGTCCCTCTACTCAGTCTCATACAGACTCCTCAGAGGTGACCTCTATCTGGCCTACAAAACAATCCAAGACCCCACTTTGATGGGACTGCTGCATATCCGAAAGTCAAGGTCCACTCGAGTAACCCACACGTGTGACCTCAACCACCAGGTCTGTGACATCAACAGGACTTGTTGGTGGGACAGATTTGTGTCCCAAAGATTCCCCCTTTTGTGGAATAGACTCCCTCTCCACATCAAGCAGAGTAACTCATTAACCCTTTTTAAGTGCAACCTGGATAACTGGATGGGGAACAGAAAATACACCCCTGGGATTCCACCTGTCCCTGCTGGAGGCATCGGGTGCTGACTTGTCAGAACATAGGCTAAATTCTTCGATAGGCTTGTAAGGGTCTCAGGGCCAATAGCCTAGTAACGTCCTGTGATATGACACATCTGAAATAGAAGCCATGAAGAAAAACAAAATTTATATTTCTACTGACCCACAATACTGAAATAAAGCGATTACAAACAGCAATACTCATTGATTACAGGTGAAAAAATGGTTTTCATAATTTTCAATGTTAGCAATATTTTTTTCAGCACTAAAAATCATACCAGGGGTTCTGACAGATAAATCTAGACAAATTACATTCCCCACCCTCTTTTCTCTGCCATAGCTATGCCTCTGGTTTGCTGACTTCCAACTGTCACTTCATCAGCACAGAGATATTCTAAAGAGCTGCTGCACAAGTAATTGAAGACTTCAAGGCTGCTGTAGATATAACTGATGGTATTATTCTGCAGTCATACACAAAAACATCATGGCAAACAACTGATGCATCTGCTGAATAGATTAAAATTACTTAACTTCTCTGGTGTGTAGAGGGATAAAGCCCTGATTATGTCCCAGCTGACCTGGTTTTGATTAGCAGCTCAGGTGACTGTTGTGGCAGCAATGAAAGACTGGCGTATCTGTCCTGGTGGAGGACATTCATTGATGATGCCCCCTTAGGGGAGGTGCGGTATAATCAGGAGAGTTGCCCTTGAATAAATCAACAAGTAGCAAAAGCAGGTCAGGGAGTGGGTAGGGAATTTAAAGAAAAAAAATGTAAGGAAGAGTAGACTGTTAAAACACCAGGACATCCTTAGGAGCCAAGACCACCCCTGTAACACTGGAAGTAAGTCCAAGGAGTATAAAATGGGTTGGTAGATCTGGCATGGATGTTGGATACTATGGGCCAGGCTGGGAAATAATGATGTTTCAAAAAGGACCAAAAAATATTACTCAATTTCAGATAACAGTAAATGCAAAATAAGAGTGACAAATCTGAAATATATGCATACCTTAATGTCAGAGGAGCTGAAGCCCGATACAGTAAAAGTGAAAGCTGAAAGCTACTGTGCAAATGTCAAGGCCAAAAGAAAAACAGACAATACTGAGGTCCCTAAAAATGACATAACATCTTGCAAAGTTTGCCCCAGCAATATACAAGATAACTATGTCTCTATGAAAGCTCTTACAGCAATATTTAACCTGTGACTGGAGCAACAGTTTGAAATGCATAAGAAACTACAGACAGATGTGTAGATCATTCAAATACCATAGTGTAACTAATTCAGTTATGTTGTAATTAGACCTCAAAAAGACAGGAAAGCAGAGATCTCACAAAAGACTAGACCAGATGATTATAAGTTAAAAGCATTAACAGATGCACACAACAGATGTGTTCAGAAAAGGAACTATTACTAAACAGTGCATAAATAAGA
The DNA here is from genome assembly GCF_019279795.1 of Protopterus annectens. Lineage (NCBI taxonomy): Eukaryota > Metazoa > Chordata > Ceratodontiformes > Protopteridae > Protopterus > Protopterus annectens. The sequence goes on along the minus strand of NC_056736.1, from coordinate 271,009,730 downwards.
GACATTCCATGACTACATCTATTATAAAGAAATTCAGAGAGAAACAGACTACAAACTCTGCAATCAGGAATTGTTTGTACAAGGCACTACCTACATTGCAGAGGATATTCCTTAACTAAACATATGATCTGACAGTGAACACAGACTACGTAAGAAAGTATATATGACGTATATTGTAAACAGAGAATAATATTTTACAGAGTAGAATAAATAAATGCTACAGGAAGAACAAAAGCATCTTTGGCTAATACTATAGTCATCAACAACAGAAGAAAAATTAAACTTTGCAGATAAGTAGTTTAATCATCGGTAAGGAAAGACATTCAGTCTTACTTGCTTTCAAGGAAGAGATAAATTAAGTTCAAGGCTTCATGTTAAAAGCTAAAAAAAGTTTCATATCAACAGAGAAGACACATGCTTTATAGGATTCATGAATCACATATTGGAAAATTGAAAAGTAAAGAAGCAAGGAATGATGGCTCTCACTAAGCAAGCAATGCCCAGCTTCACCATATTCAATGCAACACAAAACAGCAATCCAAAGGAAGTTTCATGCCATCCATGAAGCTAATGATTAGTGTAAGTTTAAAGAAGTAATGTATCTCATATCAATTGATTTTAATTCCAAGTTCCCTGAAATAATCAAAATGCCAAACATGAATGTAAGTATAATTAGTGCACTGGTGTCTACATTCTTGAGACAGACCTATGATGTCATATATGACAATGGTCTGTAATACAAGAGAAATTCCGAGACTGTAGCATAATATGCAGCAGGCTGATTATAGAGTTTTCCCTGTATGAAACCTGAGAAATAGATAAAACATAGTAAAAGTTATCAATATGGATATAATTCAGTTACTGGCTAGCAATTATAATCAGAATATAGAAGACAAAACTGTAACTGTATAATAATTTTGTATCTATTCAGCAACAAGCAATTCAGGTTTCAGTTTTAATACATGAGATGACAAAGTAATTTACAGAAAAAAAACAATTGCACTTGACAGATGTTTAAGTAAGTGAGGCACTGGAGGAATATATAAAGCCAAATGACAAAAGGCTGGGAAAAACAGAATAAACTTTAAGTAGCTATTCAGATGAGCTGATACAGCTGCAGAAATCAGAGGCAGAAATTATGGAAAGACTAGCTGAATGTGGGGCTTTTGAAGGAGATCTATCTCAAAAATAGACTTAGAAGACAACAAATAGACTCAAAACATGATTTTCTGTTATACCACAGAAACTGGAAGGAACAGATTGCATTCATTTTATAAAAGTACATACAAGTACTTGGATAGGTCTTCTACAGCAAGATTTGTTCATTGAGATGGCACATTATGGACATGCTCCAAATCTATCCATGACAAACCTACATTACTAAAATGCAATAAAGCCAGGAGAAACAAGTATTAAAAACTGGGTACACCACAGTATTTGTAGGAAATAACTATTCACTGCATACCAAGTAGAAGAAAAACAAGTTTATTTCAGCAGTCAAGTGATGTTGAGGGACTGGTGTAAGATTCAAGTTGTTATATCCAGCTGTCTTTAGAATATTTTTTCTTGGAGAATAACAGACATTTAAATAAAGAACAGGCTAAGAAGAAAATAAAACTGCTTGGCCATAAGGAGTGAGTCAGCAAGTTGACGGGGATCTGCTTCTATGTCTTCTGACAATAATAAATCCCATAAAGAGACTCTGACATTGAATTTTTTTCAATTGTTCCAAAGGAAGAAGCTTGAGTGGCAGTAAAAAAGCCCAGAAGCTAATCAGAAGAATCAGGAATATCTTGGAATTGAACTAAAGGCCATGACAGAAGGTCTGATTCACCAGAGACAAAAGCCCTTGGAAAACTGTTCATACTATTTGGATTTTTATGTGACTACACCTTTCGTGTGTTTTATTGAATAAATTCTTGGATAAACTGAGTCGGCTTTTGTACCTGAACCCACTGCTGCTGTTTTTGTCATTTGGAGTTTGTGTGGCCTACTACGTATTTTAGAAGGTCAAGGTGATCAGGAAGAAGATCAGCAACAATATGAAATTACTAAATAAATGAGAGCAGCAAGGCAACTATACCATTACATGCAGTTTACGACACACAAACTGTGGTTCTGCAAGAACTGTCTGAAAAAGAGAAAGTTTTTGACTATATCAAACATGTGGACAAACTCTAAAGCAAACCCCCCATTTTATGTCATTAACATTTGTTACCTTTTTATACTGTATGTATTTTATATGTGTGTATTTTTGTGTCAGTTGGAGTTTTTCTCCCCAGGTCTCCACTGAAAAGGAGTTTTATTCCTCAGTCCATCTTTCCCAGTAATCAAATGCAGTAAATAATAAATAAATAATGCAAAGGAGGACACTGAAGGAATGGAAGAAATAACTGTATGTAAAAATGTTTACACAATATTTCTATAAAAATATTATGCAAATTACAAACTATATTGTAAAGCAGTACTGTCAAATTTGCACTCAGGGGTATTTTAAATGTGAGATGGATGGGGTTTATCAGTGGCTTCTGTACATGCTAGTGATATTAGAGTAATAAAGTCATTTTATGAATTGAAATGTATCCAATCTTTATACTGAAACAAGATAAGAAAGGCTAGAAACAAAATAATGTGGTGATCTTGGGTGGCTGGAGGTACAAAGGTATACTGATCATGTTATATGTAGAATTACAATACAATTCCTCTGTTTTACACAGGTGGGTATTTAGACTAATGACAACAGTTTATTGTCAAGGATTTTTAAGCAAATACACTTGATAAGAGAAAATTATGCAAAACATGAAAAATGGATGTTCTTTCTTGCATTTGTAAAGTCATTGGTATTTACTTTTTACCAGCTCTTACTTTTAACTTGAGAAGTAGCAAACAATTACAAACAATTAACCATGCAATGTCAGATAAGTGTGTTCTAAGTGAAGTCTACAAGGGTTCTTTCTTGCATTTTCAAAGTTACATGCATTTTTTATTACCAAATGCTTTTAGCTGGACACAATGACTGCGCAGGTGCAAACAATTAATTATGAAAAGTACAAACAGTGTGTTCTGAGTGACAAGTACAATGTACCAAATAATTAAATTTTAAAGTGAACTTGATTAGACGTCCACTGAAACTAAATAAAGTTTGAAACTGTGCGAAGTGAACAGTTACACAAATAGTTGCCTCCACAGAAGATTTAGTACTTTCTTCTTCTTCTTTTCCCGGTTAGGGGTCGCCACAGTGGATCACCGTCCGCTCATGATTGGCAGTGGAGTTTTACAGTGTTGAGTTGCCAGCCCGGCGCCCAACCTTCCACAGAAGGAACACACATGCACACACTCACACCTAGGGCCAATTTAGTGTGTCCAATCCACCTACAGCATGTCTTTGGGATGTGGGAGGAAACCGGAGCACCCGGTGGAAACCCACGCAACCACAGGGAGGACATGCAGACTCCGCACAGAAGGCACCCCAGCCGAGAATCGAACCGGAGAACCTCTTGCTGTGAGGTGGCAACGCTAACTGCTGCACCACCGTGGCCGCCCAGAAGACTTAGTACTTAATGCATTAAATATAAACAGTACACAGTTTTATTTATTTACTTAAGGGTAGCTAGTGTGTGGGCAGTATTGTGGCCTCACAGCAAGAAGTTCTCCAATTTGGTTACTGGCTAGGGTGCCTTCTGTGTGGAGTCTGCATGACTTCCCTCTGTTCATATGGGTTTGTTTTGGGTACTCCAGTTTCCACACACACACGTACACACACACACACACACACACACACACACACACACACACACACACACACACACACCAAAGTCATGTAGTAGGAAAGACTGGAGAGACTAACTTGCCTGGGGTTCCACTTACATTGTTGAAAGAGCTGTTTATGAAATGCCCTTTCATTGACACATAACCACTGAACTACCAAAACTTTGAATGGCCAAATAAATGATTTTTTTCCCAGGGGGAAAAATCACTTGGCCATCATTGGGAATTTGCCCTTTCCTCCACTGTATTGTGATCTCGGATTTGGTATATTTAGTTGGGGGGGGGGGGTGACAGGTTTTTTTTGTTGTTGGCCAAGCAATCTCCCCCCCGGGAAAAAATCCACTTATGTGGCCATTCGAAATTTTGGTAGTTCGGTGTTCACGTGTTGATTAAAGAGCATTCCATGAATGGCCCTTTCAACAACGTAATATAGACCCTTTGCCTGTAGGTGTAGGGGGGCAACCTACTCAATTCTCCCTTTGCCTTGAAAACTCTTTGGATAGTACTGACTGTCTGTGGAGTCACTCTAGAAATTAGATGCGACTTACAAGAGAGCAAGTAAGTGATCTAGGACAGTTTTATTTATGGCTAAAAGTTAAAGTTTACTAAAAGTGTGCAAGTTGTTTTTCACATCTGGGAGGGAAAAAGAGACATGATAGGGGTAGAAAGCAATCTGTGCAACCTGGAACATAGGCTCCAACATGAACTTTAGCATGGTTAACTCTAACTTAAGAATAGGTAAAGCCAGTGGGTGTAGCAACTGCTTTGCGGCAAATGTTCCTATTTGGAGGAGTACACTTCCTCCTTGGAAAGTGTAATATAGCCTTGTGTGTTTGCCAAGTGAAAAAGGATTGGAACAGTTTTAAAAATGTATTCATGTTTTGTTTGTTTCTTGAGGGTTTTAATGAGGTGAAAAGTCTAGGAAAATGTGTGACACAAGTTCAAACAGAAAAAGTAGCAGCTACATACAAGATCAGCTTGTCAAACTCTATGTACATTTAAGCTGCAAGTTCTAAACATGTATTCAAAAGAACTGTTGTGAATAATATGTGGACGTAATAATTCTTTTTTATCAGAATGGTTGCTTTGTCAGTGTTAACATGGAATGTAAATAGCCTCTCACATACAGTCAAACAGCAAAGAGTATTGATCTATATTAGGAAGTTTATGGCACAATTAGCAGTATTACAAGAGATACACTTCCATAGCAATGAGCATGTGAATTTGAAAATCCATTTATATCTCACCTAAGACTGTCACTATGGAGCTTAGCAAAACTTGGGAGAAATAATCAGCTTTCAGTGGGGAATGTTATTAATGAGTGGAAACTGGAACTGGATTTGCAATAGTGAGGCTGCACTGAAGAACCTAGAAAGGAAAATATAACAAAAGAAGGTATTTGTCTGAAGATGCACGGGGATATTTTGTATGGAAGACATCAGTTTAGTAACAATAACGTTGAATTTAAATATTTTGCCCAACAATACAACAAATGGGCTACACTGGATAGAAATTATACTTCACAGCAGTATGTATATTAAATGAATGCTTTCAGACCCATCCAATGAGTTCATCGGATCAATCACCAATAAAAACTAAGGTAAATATGTAGGTTAAAAATGGAAAATGGGGCACTAGCACTTTCCTGCATATTTTTTTTAAAGACAGGAAATTAAGGAATAGTAGTAGATATGATTCAAGATTTATTAGGAAAGACAGAAATTCCTTCAGAAAAGATCGTTAGTGAGTGGAATAAAAGGAAGATTAAAAATGTGGTAGAAATAAGAGAAAATAAAATAGTGTAGGGGAGTCTGCAGATATGACAGCCTCACCCTTACCCTCACCACATACTCACACCATGCACACACACACACACACACACACACACACACACACACACACACACACACACACACACACACACACACACCAATAAAAATTGACGTAAATATGTAGGGTAATTATGTAATAACAAGACACAAGCACTTTCCTGCAAATATTTAACAAAAGCAAGGAATGTAAAGAAGTGAGTATGATTTCAGATTTATTGGGAAAGACAGAAATTACTTCAGAGTAGATATCTAGTGAGTGGGAAAAGATGAAGTTTAAAAACATGGAAAAAACAAGAGAAAAGGAAATAGTGTAGGTGCGCCTGCAGGTATGGCAGCCTCCCACCCTACCCTCACCACACATATATTCACACCGTACACACACACACACACACACACACACACACACACACACACACACACACACACACACACACACACACAGAGCTCCCTCCCCACATGATCGCATTCAAGTACACACTCACACATACACACAAACAGACATAAACACACACACATTCTTAACCTACCCCCTCACTACCCCCCTACTGTGACCTCCCAGACTGAAACACACTAACAAGTGCTGACCCTCACATACACTCAGAGACACACATGAATACACACAAATACACATACATTCCTCCGAACCTTTCCTTACCTTTAAACTCTTCAGCACTTACCTCTACCATAATGGATAAATGTGGCCTTTTGGCCATATTCACTATCACAAGGTGCATTCATGTTAATCTACATGCCTTCTTGGAGGTAGTTCCAGCGGCAGAGCACATGGCTAATTAGCATATTCTTCTGCTCAAAATAACTCATTAGCATGTAGCATGGCAGGAGAGACAGCCCAATCCCAACATTGTACTGCACATCTTTGTGTAAAGGCAGTTTGTTATGTTGGTCACTGAATGGAAAAGATTACTTGTGCACCTCACAGTAACCTTTATGAATCAAGCCTTTAATAATGCCAAAATTAGAAGAAGATGATGCTCAACAATTACTAGCTAAGAAAGGCAGAGGAACAGTTGAAATAAAAATAGTGTTTTATAATCAATCACCAGGAAGTCTCCATGGACAAATGGTATTCCTCTGGACATCGGGAAGTTAGATGGGAAGAAAATGCTAAATATCTGGAAAGTTCTGATTAACAATATTTCAAAAGTGATGAGGAAGTACTAGCATTTTGAAAGAAAGCTACTGTGGCTGTATTACCCAGAGAGAGTAAAAACTCTTCAGTTCCAGCCACATATAGACTAATTTCAATTTTAAACCATAATTATAAAGTGTTTATGTCTGAATTAGATAAGTAAATGGCAAAGGTGCTGTCAAAGCTGACAGACATGGACCAGTATGGTTGTATGGAGGAAAGGCAGACACTGATGTTGATTGGTCTTCATGCAGGGAAATCATTCAGTGGAGTCAACTGGGTCTTTATGTACTGGACAACAGTAAAATTTGCATTACCAGATAGAATAACATGGTTAGTATGGAGAACGTATGAAGGGTCGAAGTAAGAATTAAGGAAGGCGGGTTTCTCTCTGACAACCTGTGTTTGAACAGAGGAACCTGGCAGAGATGCCCTCTTTCCCCACTGTTATTTGCTTTATATGGGTCTATATTGAAACAGCGAAAGTGACAAAGTGCGAATGCTCAGATGAGTGAAAATGCCACAAATCGAAGTTCGTTTTTTTATCGCAGTACAGTGAAGATCGGAATATTTGCCCTTTCTTCACTGTAGTGCAGTCTCGGAGTTGGAATATAAATTCAGCGGGGGGTGTGGGGGGTGCAGGCCCCCACAATAAAGTTTTCGATTTCTGGAATTTTCACTCATCTGAGCGTTCACACTTTGTCACTTTCACTGTTTCAATATAGACCCCCTTTATATTTGTTGTAAAGAAAACAAAGGCTTCACAAATTTAAGGATATACATAGTATGGGACTCAAGAAAAGTTAGCTTTATTTGCATATAACATTGACAACATTTTGTACTTCATAAATCCAGAAAAGGATATTTCAGTGTTTTAGAACATGTTAAGATCTTTCAAGACATTTGCGGGTATAAAATAGATCAAGATAAATCAAAAGCTATATCATTAAACTACGTAACAACACATGAATTTATTCAGCAGTATCCACACTTATGGGGACATGATAAGATGAAGTATTTAGGCATATGGATTAAAAAGGATTCTCTTAAGGTAGCTAAGAATATGTGGAATGGTACCAAACAAAAGGTAACACAAACACTGACAAATGGGAAGCTCGTGTTTAAGTATACAAATACTAGTGGTGAAAATTTGATTAGTCCTTTAAGTCTTATACTTGGTTAGCTTAGTTGTGAATTACAGTTAATAAAGAGTTGAAGGGATTTATTTGGGAGGGGAAGAAGTTAAGAATTAAGTGGTTGTTCTCAAACAACAAGTTGGTTTAGGGTTACTTAATTTGAAGGGTACTTTAGAGCTAATCAGTTACAGTTCATATACATAATTCAAGCATAACGTTATAAATTGAAGTGAAAAAGGGTGATGATGAAATGGCAGGAGATGGGGGAGTCTGAGAGATAATGAGAGACTAGAATTTCGGATGCAAGTTCTTAAGTAAAAAGGCAAATGACAGAATATTAAATTCATAGAGTAGCAGAAAGTATTCTAATAATTAAGCCAGTGTGGGAATGAACAGATACATTTTACCAACAGGTATGACTGGAAGTAGAGATAGAGAAAACTGACAAGAGGGGGCTGTAATTTATTGGAGGAAATTAGAAAAAGAACCAAGATACTGGAAACAAATAATTAAGGATTGAATCGTAATAGAGTGAGATTAGGCTAAGCAGAAAGGTGAACTGCAGGTCACAGACTGCCTTGCCTGTTAGAGGTTGATAATTGACTACAGTCAGATAGTAAAAATAGGGGAGAGCTACATAAAAGATGATCTCTACTAGAGTTTTTAGGTCACTATAGAAAAGAAGCCATTGTTAAAAAAGTGATAATTAGTGCAACATATAATATATTGTATGATAACTATAACAACTAAGCAAAAAAGGTTAGAAAAGATTAGAAAGGCAGTTTAAAAAGGAACAATGGGAACAAATATGTAATGCTTCCACATAAGCAACACAGTCCAGAAGGTTTATTACGTTTGCATGGAAGTGTTTATATAGGTATGTTTATATCTCATAAACGAAAAAAGTGGAAATAGTGCCTAAATACAAATGAACAACCAAAGAATAAGGCACTGGAAGGTTCACCAGACCTTCCCAGGACATCCTGGGAGATGACGAGCAGTATGTAAGAGTTTCACTGAATGAAGTGAATATAGCATACAAAAAGTACAAGTATGCCTTAATGATTTATTGTTAGAGGGGCTCATTGACAGTGATATATATAACTTTTCACAAGTCGAAAAACCCAGGGTTCCATCCATATTTGGTATCCCAAAGGTCCACAAGGTCTTAAACAACCCACCTTTTAAGGCCAATTGTCTCGGCTGAGGGTTCAGTAACTGCCACTTTAGCTGAATTTGTTGACTCAAAAAACTATCTATGAGGGATGAAAATGTGTTAAAAGACCCATGGGACCTGTTAAAGAAACTTCACTCTGGTTTATACTCAGACAATTTGATTTTTATCTCAGTAGATGTGATGGACTTGTTCTCTTCCATACCTCATGACATAGGATTAGAATGGTTGGAAGAAGTTTTAAGCGACTGCACTGATATTAGTTATGATGACTGTCGTGTGTGTTTAATTTTAATGGATGTGATTTTAAAAAACAATTTTATATTTTTTGAGGGAGAATATTTTAAACAGTTAATAGGTGTCATCGTGGGGGCACAATGGGCTAATATTATTTTATCCTACTGGGAAAAGAAATACGTATTTAATTGTGTTTTTAATAATTGTTAGAGCTTTTATGGTTGTTTTCTGGATGATATTTGTTTATTTTGGAAAAGTGCCTGTGGATAGATTTTTGGAATTTTTTAGCTATTTATCAAACACTACTGAATTTTTAAGGTTTACTTACGTGGTGGACCATGAAGAATTGAGATACTTAGATGTTCGTATTAATAAAGACAATGGGAGCTTTAGTACCAGGGTGTTTAGAAAATTGACTTTTTCAAATTCATATCTGGACTATACTAGTGCACACCCACACTACCAGAAGAAGGGTGTGGTAAAAGGCCAGTTTGTGCGTATCAGTAGGATGACATCTGATGACAATGATTTTTTTAGTGAAAGTGAATATCTTACTAACCTGTTCAGAGAAAGGGGTTACCCAGAAGCACTACTTGCAGAAGTGCATAAAGAAGTTTCTAAAGCTAGAAAGACTAAGTTTGCCCCTATTTTTGGTAACCACCATACGGATCTTAACAACACTCATTCAACTAATGTCAAGGTAAATAACGTATATAATAGTGCCCTGGTAAGAACATATGATGGGGAAGCCAGATTAGCCAAAAACATTACTGAGAAAGAATGGGGCAGGTTTGCTAGTACCTCTGACTTGCAGTATATATTCGATAAGCCTTTTAAATGTGTTTATAGAAAGGGGCATACTATTAAGAATATTTTGGCAAAAGGGACAGGTAAGGCTAGCAACTGTTATACTGGTAAAAGGGGCACATATAAATGTGGCAGTTGTGCACAATGTCCCTATATCAAAACTGGGGATACATACTACTTGAAAGCTAGAAACAGATTTATAAAAACCGTGGGTTTTGCCAGTTGTAATACTAATGGTCTCATTTATTTAGCCTTATGTGGTAAATGTGAGGCATTTTATATAGGCAAAACTGAAAGAAAACTAAAATCTAGACTGTACGAACACAGGTACGATATAAGGAAGATGAATTCAAATAATGCTTTGTACAAACACACATTAAATTGTACAGGAACAGTTTCATTTTGTCATGATTGAAACACTGCCCATTGATCCCAGGGGTGGACCCTGGGAGACACGTTTAGAATATAGAGAATTATACTGGCACTTAGTCCTGGAAGCAAATAAGCACTCTGGTTTAAATTACATGGTTTCATTGAAGCCAGTCCTAAAATTGAGGGCAGCAAAACTTTAACAATGCTGATTTGAAAATGATGTTTAATTTAATATATTTTTATCCAGTAGATGGTGCTGTTTTATTAAGTTCCAATACACAGCAGGCTCTGAAGATTTTTCAAGTTCATGAATATTTTACTTATATCAGTTTTAAATTATTTAAAATGTTATTATATTGTTTATAAGTGCTTACATTATTTTTATGTGTATTTAAAGTTTTATCTTTTCATTTTAGTGGTTTTAAGAGTTTTAAACAGGGTCCATATGTACAGTTTTTATGCACCTAATTTTGTATTATGTCTTTAAATGTGGAAACGTTGCTAATTGATCAATTAAGGGTTGTATATAAATGGTGGTTAGAAGTTGGTATGCTCATCTGATGAAGTTGTACTGACTAAAACGTGGGGATACACTTAAGGCGTTCGTTTTTGTTTGTGTGCTCAATAAAGTTGATGCTGCTGAATGGTGAACCTTTCAGTGCCTTATTCTTTGGTTATGTTTATATCTCAAGTAGATAGCAAATGTTCAAGGTGTGGTGGCAAAAAGATGGGAGCATGTTTTTGGAAATGTAGCAAGTTGATACATTTAAACAAATCCCTACAGAGTAATCTGACAGAAATGATGGGGGAGCAAATGGTTGTAACTAAGGAAATTATTCTTTAGAGTAAAGATACAGGATCAGAACTGTAAAGACATTGTAAGACCTTAATAGGTTTAACGTTATTGTCTGTCAAAAAGCAATTACAAGAAAATAGAAATCAATATGTATTCCCAACACAAAGGAAGTTCTGGATATTGTAAAGGAGATAAAAGAACTAGAGGTGATATCTTTAAAGAAGGGAAGAAATATATTTCATAGAAATAAATAGAATTTGTGGGAACAGTTCATGCAAAATAATATGCATGAGGAGAAATGGTGTCTAAGTGAAGGAAGAAATTGAACAACTTATATAATGTTGAAATAAATTGATATTGCTAAAAGCATATATGTATGTATAAGTATACTGCATGACAATTAAAATGGAAAATGTTACTATGGTTTGTTTTCTTTTCTATTAATGTATGTGAACCCTTATTACAGATTTATTTAGGTTCATAGGTTCATACTAGGCTATCTGCCCTAGGGCATTTATAAGCCTAGCCAGAATGTGTTTGGCTTTCCCCACCCATTTTAAATTTATTTTGCTATGCCCTTTTTCGAGGTTAGTATACTGTGCCTCTGTCTAACAGTGACACAGAAGTGATACCCGGGGTAAACCTACGATCTCCTATCCACTCATCAAGATTCCTCTTGAAGAGAGTCAATGAGGGACTCTGCCTAACCTGGACTGGGATTTTATTCCAGAGTGAAGGGAGCCTCTGGGTTATGAATCTGTCCCTCCAGCATGCCCTATTTATTTCAGTGCTGAGGTTCAAGTCTCTCGAGCGTGTAGCTCGATGGGATTTGGATTTTCTGAGGTGCAGCATGTCCATTAATTCCGGGTTGGACATGGCTTTATACGTCAGGCACAGATCGCCTCTGAACAGGCGGTATGCCACTGAGTAGAGCTGGAGTTTCTTTAACCGGGCAGCATATGGCATCTGTTTGAGCCCTTTGATCCTCTTGGTGAGGTACTTTTGGGGTCTTTCCAGTTGCTGCAGGTGTCTGGTAAGGTACATCCCAAAAGGGGCATTGTACTCAATTATGGGCTTGATGAGGGATGAGTAAAGAGGCACGATGACGTCCCCTGATCTAGATGTGAATTCCTTCATGATTAGGTGAGCTATATAAAATGTTTTTCTAACCACTTTGGCCACGTGGTTGTCAAATGAGAGATTGCTATCAACTTGGGTCCCCAGGTCCCTAATTACTTCTTCTGTACTTAATGGATTACCACCTATGTGGTAATTTGTGGGCACTTTGTTTTTGCCAAAGGGGATGACTATACACTTTTTGGCATTTAGCTTGAGGCCATGGCTCTGGCACCAATTGTCTGTTTCTATGAGGACTTTTTGGAGGATGCTTGTGTCGGCTGGAGAGTCGATTATGGCACCCAGTTTGCAGTCATCTGCAAACTTGGTCAGCCACAGTCCTTCCGTGTTGGCCTGTACCTCCGAGAAATATATACCGAACAAGAGAGGTCCCAGGACTGAGCCTTGTGGGACACCACTTGTAACTGGTTTGGAGTCTGACATGGCTCCAGCAATTCTAACCATGTGGGTTCTGTCCTTGAGCCAGTTTGCAATCCATCTAGTGACATAGGGGTTTATATTTAAGCTGGTGAGCTTATCTATAATGCCCAAGTGGGGTATTGTATCGAAGGCTTTTGCGAGGTCCAGGTAGGCTGTGTGGACCACCTTCCCCTCGTCAATGGCCTTGGTGACTGTTTCAAAGAAATCAACCAGGTTTAAGAGGCAGGATCTGCCCTTAACAAAGCCGAACTGGGTAGGATCCAGTGTTTGTAGGTCCCCAATATCTTTATTTATGAGGTCCATGATGATCCTTTCCATAGCTTTGCAGACCAAGCTAGTCAGGCTTATGGGACGATAGTTTCCAGGATCCGTTGAGGCACCTTTATGGAGAGGGACCACTGTTGCTGTACGCCACTCTTTGGGCACATATCCTGTAGTAAGGCTGAGATTGAACAGTAGTTTTATGTTTGGGTTTAGCTCTTCTTGGAGTTCATGTAGGACGCAGCCCGGGACACCGTCTGGTCCCATTGATGCTGTGTTTTTTGCTTTGGAGAGGGTGGCTCTTACCTGAGCATCTGAAATGTCTGGGGGGCAGCACTCTGCTGGGATAGATATTTGCCCTTTGGTGGGAGGGGAGAAGTTTGCGCTGAAAGTGTCAGCTAGGATGTTGGCAATGTCTGTGGGTTCAGTGTATTTTTTGTCATTTTGGACTAATTCTGAGCATATCTGGGAATTACCACCCAGGTTCCTAACATAACTAAAGAAAGCCTTGTGATTATCCTTAGTGTCCCGTGCAATTTTTCTCTCGAAGCTGGCCTTAGACAATTTTATGTGTGCCCGTAGTTTTTTGCTAATACTGATCAGTGATGCCTTCCCTTTTTGGGATTTTGCTCTATCATTTAGTAGCTTCCTCCTTCTATTGTATAGTTTGTTTATGGCTGGGGTCCACCAGACAGGACGTCTGCCTTTGGAGGATTGGGTCTTGGTTTTATTTGGGATCGCATGATCCATGCATTCCTGAAGGTGTTCATAGAATGCGTTTATAAAGGATTCTGCGGTCTGGGCCGTATTTTCCACAGGCCCGGGGGCTTTTTACTACATTTACTAATGTATTTATTTATTTAGTTATTTGCATTTGTGTACTGGGAAGGTCCACTGGGCCAAAGTGCTCCCCATTTTCACTGGACGCACAGGGAGAAAAGCTCCACAATAAAGTTAACACTACACAATATGAGCGAAACAAGACAGAGTATTTACAGAGCACAATACATGACATTTACAGTACACATAAATCATTGTAATTAATACAGCCACATAGGAGAGTTGCAGTTGTGCCTTTTACAGTCATTTTACAGTAGTACTTATAGAAATAAAGGTGCTCATATAGTAGAACATACATTTTAGTATTTTCAAACAGTTAGAGGGTATTAATAGTTGGCAAGTTACTAGGGCAGTGCAAGCAGTTCAGTTTTGTGGGAAGAGAGAGATACAAGGTTGTGAAAAGTAACAGTACAGATAGACTTAGTTGTGGTGGTGTTGAAGAGAAACTAACTTACTCCTGTTTGATGACCGGGAAAGTGAACTGGTCTGTTGACTTTTACTTTGAAAGGTAGTTATCCTGTTTTAAAATCTTGAAAACTGGAGTGCTTACAAAACATGTGGCCCTAATAGTCACTGAAAGCCAGTGTTTCCAACTAATTTATAACTATGGAGTAATGGGTCAACTAGGAGGATAAACCTACAAATGCTGTTCTCTGTTGTTTGTACTCTAATGGTATTATGTTCAGAATGTAACACAAAAAAAATGTGCATCATGTTCTAGTTTAGGTATTAATACATTTTAGCAATTGATGAGCAAGACCAAGGGGACAGAAGATGAATTATTCTGTAACAAAGTTTCAACTGAAGTAGGACTTTAATTATTGAGTTTGTGTGAGTTGTAACAGAAAGAGAAGGATTCAGAATAAGGCCGAGTATTACTGTTTGGGAATACTGGGAACAGTACAACCTTTCTGATCTGTTACGTGACTGGGGGAATGAAGGAGGAAATTCTTAGAAGTAGAACAAATCATAACATTAGCTTCCTTGGAGGTAATTAGAAGTTTACTGAAGATGGACCAGCTACACTGTTACTTGAAATCCTGCTGAAGCTTGTTTTGTAGGTCATTGTGGTTGGTACTGGATTGTAAGAGGAGTGCACTACCTGCATTACATAACAAGTCAGAGATTTCATAGATCAAGAGGGAGGTTGTTTACAAACAGGGGAATAGAAAAGGGTCCAAAACAGAACCCTGTGGAACTCCTGTGTTTAGAAAATCCACTGAAGCTAGACAGGTGCTGTAGTAAACCTCAAAGGATCTAGTTTGCAATTAGCTTTGAAACCACTGATTAGTGTTTCCACCAAAGTTCAGTTCTGCCATCTTATTAAAAGAATATTACATGTGACTGTTACAAAGACTGTAATAATATCTAGAAACAACCCTGAA
Organism: Protopterus annectens; assembly: GCF_019279795.1. NCBI lineage: Eukaryota > Metazoa > Chordata > Ceratodontiformes > Protopteridae > Protopterus > Protopterus annectens. The sequence goes on along the minus strand of NC_056736.1, from coordinate 270,994,415 downwards.
ATTTTAATGTGATGTTTTAATAAAGATGTTTACAAATACACTCTGTCCATGGAAGAAAATAGTCCATAGTACAAAAGTTAGAAATTCAGACGGTTTGAGCATAAAAAAGAATTCAAATATATTTTGGTTAATTTGATTATGTTGATCAGGGCCAGCCAGACAGACCAAACACTGGGGAATCCTATGAGAAAGTGTAGTAGTGAAAACTTATGTGTCATCTCACAATTCTGTAATATAGGACAATTCCACTGAGGGGATTCAGTATTTCAGAAATTCAAATGTTGACAGACAGAAGTCTAAAATGCAAATTACCTGCTCAGAGTATGTTATAGATGTGTGAAAAGCAACATAGTATAAAGGAAATGATTGAAAAAAATCCAAAGAGAATGATATGCTACTATTCTTGTAACTGTTTAAAACAGTTTAAAACAGCAAAAACTTAAAACTGGTATAAATTGTTAACAGAAATTGGTAGCTGAGGTGTCAATGACATTTATAAAGTCAACAAAAGAACAAATGAATAAAAGGGAGAACAACTGTGAAAACCCATAAGGAGACTGAAAACAGTATGATAGAGCAGAGGTAGGAAAAGCAGATGGTAATGGTAGCTGAAGGAGAAAAAGCTTCAATCATCCTAAAAAGGAAGTCTGACCAAATGCACTCTGAGATGGCATCCAGGACAACAAAGAAGAGAAAAAGTGAAGCAAAAGGAAGAACAACTTTGAAAATGCAGAAGGCAACTGAAAACAATGTGGTGAAGCAGACGTGGGAAAATCAAATGGTAATGATAGCTGAAGGAGAAAACTCTTTAATTACCATAAACAGAACGATTGGCCAAATGCATTCTGAGATTGTCAAGATTAGTTGTACTTTTGTAGAATGTGTAAGGAGAAATAAAAGAAGCCTTTAAGAAACAGAAGATATTTAACCAGGCATTCAGAGAATATAACTGGTATACAAACCACGGAAAAGGAAATTAAAGAAAAATGGTGGGAAAGCAATTAAAATAAGAACAAATAACACAAAACATGTTTAACCTCAAGGACAGGCCATGCAGAGACTACTTGAGGTTTACTGTGGTACCTGAACAAACAGAAAGGAAGGATTGTAAAGACTTCTTGAGAAAATGCCTCAGCACATGGACTGAACCTTCTATGATGATACTAAAACAGAAAGAGTATATAGAATAAATACTCCTAATATGAGACTGACCAAGACCTACACTGATTAAACTGTGGAGATACCAGCTAAAAGAGGAAATTATTTGTATTATGTGGAGGAAGGGAATAATCTTAAAATATGAAGACACAATGGTTTATGTGGCAAAAACTTTTTATTAAAACATGAAGTAACAGAAACACTTTTATTTTTTCCAGAGAAATTAAATTTTATTTCAAGTTACTGTATCAGGTATTACTTTAACTTTTCGCTCCACTGAGTTAAAACACTGAACAGACAGCCACAGAATGAAACACAAAAGACAAAAAAAAAAAAAAATGGAAGCCGAAAAGCAAACAATCAGACAATCAACCTGTCAGCAGGTGTAGACATCTTAAAAGAGGGATTCTATGCACAGCTCTTTCCTGTTTTTCAAAAAAAGATGGGATAAAACAAATTAAACAGTTTTAAAAACTTAGACATTTTATAAAAACAATGCATGGGGAACACGGGGTGAATACAGTACTCAACAAAGGATAAATGTTTATAGAAAAATGATGAACATAGTCTTTACCTTCAGTTTATGATATTGCTGTAAATCTCAAAATGTGAACTGAATTGTGAATGATATCTTGAAACTACTGAAATCAGTAATTATTAGAAAGAAAATAACTCTATGATTAAACAATTGTAAAATATCTATTAAATCTCAAATTTTAGTTAACAATGATAGTTTATATTCAACTAAAGGGGCTGTACTGCATATTGTCATATAAAAGTCCCTGTTTTCAAACTACCCATTGTGTTGTGCTGCTACTAATAAAATTACAACTACAGTGGGGAAGGAAGGAGAAAAAGAAGTAACTGAATGAGGAAAGAAAAATGAAAATAATACATTATGTGACAGAAACCAAGAATCAATATTGTATAATATTAGTTTTGGTAATGCATGCATTAGGTCTAGAAATGCATGTTGAGTGAAAGCAGGCTAGACTGCAGGATTTATAACAATAATGTACAGGCAACACTGACTGAGGGAATCTCTCTGGACAAGGCTCTTTAGTACACTTAAAATGTAAAAGATGCACAGTGGAAGATGTCCTAAAAGCACTGAACTCAGTAACTATGAGTAACAAAACAAGTACTTCATTTCGTTTTGTATTTTGTTTAAAGTCAAATTTATCATTATGCTTCAGAATGGTAGGTTCTCAGTCTGGAGACTGATCTGCCTCCAGTGCTGTTGGAATTTAGCTTGTCTTCCGTGCAAGAAGGTAGAGTGAGTGTGCCTGGATAGTCAGGCCTAACCATTTAAAAACAGCTACAGTTTTTGAAATATCTAATGAAAGGTAAAGATGTGTATACAAATGTACAGTGGCTAAAATGTCAACAACCTGTAGAAATGAATATGAATGAATCTAGACAGCATGTCTATCTAGCAACACAAAGATAGAGGGACAGCTTCAGCAATAAAATACTTCAGGCAAGTGAAACCGTAGGCAAGACTGCTCTGCAATTTGTAGCATGTTACAGGCCACCCTCTCAAACTCAGGAACCTCACACAGCATTCCTGAAAACTCTGGAGGGGATAAATGTAACCCCAAACACCATCATACTAGGTGATTTCAACTATCCAAATATAGACTGGGATCACTACTCAAGCCCCAATACTCTAGCCCAAAGGTTCCTAGGGTTCATAAACTCTAATGCCATGGAACAACTAGTCACCATGCCCACAAGAGGTGAAAACATATTAGATCTCATCATCATGAACATGGGGTCACAATGTTCAATACCGGAGGTATACCCTTCATTGGTGAGATCAGATCATAAACTAATCTCACTGGAAGTCCACATCCCGCCCCCACCCCAGTTAAAAAAGACCACAGTGAAGAACTTCTCTAAAGCCAACTTCACACTTCTTAGGACTGGCGTGGTCTCGTTCAAGGCCCCAGAGCCAGCGGAAACCATCACTAAATCCGCTGAATCACTTACAAATGCCTTCTACCAGAATCTCCAGGACTGCATGGATCAGGCAATCCCAAACAAAACAAAGACTCTTTGTACCAAAGGCAGGCGTCCAGTCTGGTGGACCCCAGCCATAAACAAGCTCTACAACAAAAGGAGAAAGCTACTACAAGATAGAGCAAAATCCCTAAAAGGGAAGGCACCCTTGATCGTAAAAAACTAAGATCTCTCATAAAATCCTCCAAGGCAAATTTTGAAAGAAAAATTGCCACGGACTCAAAAGACAATCACAAGGCCTTTTTTAGTTATGTTAGAAACCTGGGAGGAAACTCCCAGATATGTTCAGAACTGGTTCAAAATGATGTAAAGATCACTGAACCTACAGACATTGCCAACATACTGGCTGACAGGTTCAGTGCAAATTTCTCCCCCCCCCCAAAAGGAGATATATCTATACCAGAGGATTGTAGCCTCCCAAACATCTCAAATGCTCAGGTAAGAACAGCTCTCTCCAAGGTGAAAAACACAGCATCCATGGGACCAGATGGTGTTCCCGGTTGTGTGCTCCACGAACTCATTGAGGAATTAAACCCGCAGTTAAGACAACTGTTTAATCTTAGCCTCACCTCAGGATACGTACCCAAGGAATGGCGTACGGCTACTGTGGTCTCACTACACAAAGGCGGTGCCTCCACCGACCCTGGAAACTACCGTCCCATCAGCTTGACAAGCCTGGTCTGCAAAGCTATGGAGAGGATCATTATGGAACTCATAAATAAAGACATAGGGGACCTGCAGACATTGGATCAAACCCAATTTGGCTTTGTCAAGGGCAGATCATGCCTTTTAAACTTGGTTGACTTTTTCGAAACAGTCACCAAGGCCATTGATGAGGGCAAGGCAGTCCACACAGCCTACCTTGACCTGGCAAAGGCTTTCGACACGATAACCCACTCAGGCATCATAGAAAAACTCACCAGCTTAAATGTAAACCCATACGTCACAAGATGGGTTGCAAACTGGCTAAGTGACAGAACCCACAGGGTTAGAGTTGTTGGCGCCATGTCAGATTCCAAGCCTGTCACAAGTGGTGTCCCACAGGGCTCAGTCCTGGGTCCACTCTTGTTCGGTATCTACTTTTCAGAAGTACAGGCAAGCACAGGAGGATTACGGCTGACAAAATTTGCAGATGACTGCAAACTGGGTGCCATAGTTGAAAACACATCAGACACAGATATCCTTCGGAAGGGTCTCATAGAAACGGATAACTGGTGCCAAAGTCATGGCCTAAAGTTAAACGCTAAAAAATGCATAGTCATACCCTTTGGGAAAAACAAGGTTACCCCTAGCTACCATATAGGTGGCAATCCACTAAGCACAGAAGAGGTTATCAGGGATCTGGGGACCCAGGTTGATAGTAACCTTTCATTTGACACCCACGTTGCCAAAGTAGTTAGGAAGACCTTCTACATTGCCCACCTGATCATGAAGGGTTTCACATCTAGGTCAAGGGAGGTCATCATCCCCCTGTACTCTTCACTCATCAGACCGATGATCGAGTACAACGCCCCATTTGGAATGTATCTGACCCGACACCTGCAGCAATTGGAAAGGCCCCAAAAGTTCCTCACCAAAAGGATAAAGGGTCTCAAAAATATGTCCTATGCTGCCCGACTGAAGAAGCTCCGGCTCTACTCAGTCGCCACCCTGCTCAGAGGTGACCTGTGCCTGACATACAAGGCCATGTCCAACCCGGAATTAATGAACATGCTTCACCTCAAAAAATCTAAATCCATCAGATCTACAAGAGCACGAGACTTAAACCTTGACACGGTCATAAATAGGATGTGCTGGAGGGACAGATTCATCACCCAGAGACTCCCTATGCTATGGAACAAAATTCCGGTACATGTGAGGCAGAGCACCTCGCTGGCCTTGTTCAAGAGAAATCTTGACCAATGGATGGGAGATCGCAGGTATACACCGGGGATTACATCAGTGTCACTGCTTGACAGAGGCACAGCAAAATAATGGGCAAAATATCTTTCAATCTAAAGGGGTGGCGTAAGCCACAAAAACTCTGGGCTAGGCTTATAAATGCCCTAGGGCAGATAGCCTAGTATGAACCTATGAACCTATGAACCTAATACACAGACCAGTGATTTATAATATTTGTTATCCAGCCCAAATAAGTAAATCAGGGTTCAAATCTGATTACAGGGATCTAGAAGACGTTTTGTACAGAATGTCAGCTTAACTGCTTTGTAAATATATATATATATATATATATATATATATATATATATAGTTAAAATGTTGTTGCTGTTTATTTCCTTGGTAGGGAGGGAATTATGTGTTCTAATAAAAGATCAGGTACAGCTCTGATGGCATTATACAAAAGTACATAAACTGACAGAAAAAGTAACAGAAGTGACTACAAAGGACCAGAATGTAACAGAAAGGCAAAAAAAAAAAAAAAAAAAAAAAAAAAAAAAAAAAAAAAACACAAGTTAAGTGGACTAAATTCTAAGCTTTACTATTGCCAATTAGACTTGCTGGTTTGGAATGTTAATAGACTGACTGAAAGGAAAAACAGGACAAGATACTTGACTTACATTTACAGCAGGCATACAGAGACAATAATGTTACATAAAATCATGAATAATAAAGCATGCAAACATTTTGCAAAGAAAACTGATAATTTCTGTTTCTTCATTGCTGGAAGACAGGAAGAGTGAACAAAGGGATCTTAATTAAAAGGGGTGCAGGAATAAAGACTGAAAAACAAATGAAAGACAGGCATGGAAGATTTATAGTGAGGAGAGGTTGTTGGCAGGGTGTAAGAATCACACTTTCCATATTATATATTCCACCAACAGTGGTGAGATAAGATGTAAAGAATATTATGAGAGAAGTTATAGCCTTTCATCAAGGACATATGATAACTGCAGGAGAATGGAACACCACAGGGAATAAGGAAAATGTCTCTTGAAGGCCAAGCTATCAAAGAATACTGGCCAAAAGCTGATACTTTGAACAATAAATGCATATATTAGGGCTCACTGATGTAACAAAAATAAGCCAGAATAATTTTTTTTCAGTGAAATATTGTAATTAGACAATATTAGGGAGCTGTTTCGTATTGAAAGAATACTGTAACATGATTTGAACTATGAAAGCAGAGTGTCAAATCATGTATATATACAAATTAAGGCTTGTGAGCAAATAAAAGTCTATTGTGATATACGCTTCCATTTTCTAGTATTTCTTCTGAAGAAGAACTATTTAATTTTATTTATTTTATTTTATTTTACACTTGTTGACCGGGCTCGTCCAACTGGATATATGTCCATTTTCAATGGAGGCCCGGGGAGAAAAGCTTCACACTTCAGAGTAGTACTTACAAAACATAAGTACATTGTAAAGTTTTGTCTATTATAACAGTTCCTTGCCTTTTGTCATATGAGTAACATGATTCCTATTATAAGACAGCGAAGGATGTAGATACAAAGATGTGTAAGAAATATGTAGCACACTATTAAACAGTACAGTTATACAGTAAATGTTTAAAACTATGCAAGCAAAAAAGCACACTATTAAACAGTAAAGTCACACACACATTATTTGCTAGTATAAGATTAATTATTAAATAATACACTATTGATCAGTATAGTGACATGCACACTATTGTTAATAAAGGATTAACTAGCTTATGCTGGTATGTAGAGAAGTGTCAGGATACAAGTGTGGTAGTTAGTCTGGGTTAGCTCAGGGGCATAACCAGTGAGATTTAAGATATGTTTTAAGTTTGGTTTTAAATAGGAGAGCTGAGGATAGGGAGGTTAGGTGATCAGGGAGGGTGTTCCAGGTTTTTCCCACTGCATTAGAGAACAGTGAATCGCCGGCCAGATTGTTGGTTTTATTTATCTGAACTAGTAATTTGTTTGATGAGCGCAGGGACTTTAGGTTATTGTAGGGGTGATTAGGTTAGTGAGTATTGGAGTATTTGAAGGTTGATACAGTATCTTTTGGGCCACTATTAGTTGGTTCAGTAGAATTAGATTTGACAGTTCTAACCAGCCTAGTTGATTAAGATTGTTGCACTGATGGGTTCTGTAGGTTGACCCAGTTGCAAATCTTGCAATATTATTGTAGGAGATGGTAAGCTTGTTCATATTGCTTTTACATAGTTTAGTATAGATAGGGGATGCATATAGAAGGATTGAGATTAAATGGGTAGACGATAGTGGTCCAGGCTAGAGGGGTCAGAAAGGGTTTGATTCTATAGAGGGATCCTAGTTTTTTGTTAACTGTTTTTATAGTGTTGTTAATATGGGGCTCAAAGGAAAGGTTATTATCAATTAGTACCCCAAGTAGTTTTGTGGTAGAATCAGGAGATATGACAGTACCATTAGTAGATGTAACATTAAAGTTCAGTGGGGGGGGGGCTCTGCGAGTGGGGGTGAATAATAGCATTTTTGGGTTTTTTTGGGGTTCAGAATGAGACATCGGTCAAGGAGCCATTTCTCTACTGTGCTAAACATGTTTTGGGTAAGAGACTGTAGTTGTGATGGTGAAGTAGCTGAGCATATTAATGTGGAATCATCTGCGTATTGAATACAGGTGGCTTGAGGTATTACAGAGTGTAGGTCGTTTGTAAAGACAGAGAAGAGGAGAGGACCGAGTATGGAGCCTTGAGGGACTCCAAGGGTAATTGGGAGGTGGGAAGACAGGCTATTCTGCCATAGTATGGCTTGTTGCCTGTTATATAGGTAGGATTGAAACCACTGTATAGCAAGTGGAGCTAGTGACAAGTTTTTGAGTAAGTTTATGAGTAGCTGGTGGTTGACCATATCAAAGGCTTTTGACAGATCGATAAAGAGAGCTAAGGATAGAGTATTATTATTACGATTTTTTTTGATGCAGTCGGTGAAGGATAAGAGAGCAGAGGTGGTGCTGTGAAATGGTCTAAAGCCACGTTGGCAGATAGCTAGTAAGTTGTTTTCCAGTAGGTGGTTTAATAGCTGCTTATGAATGCACCTCTCCATGATTTTAGCCAGAAGGGATAATATGGCTATGGGCCTGTAGTTAGATAAATCTTTGGAGTTACCACCTTTGTGCAGGGGGATAATATGTGATATTTTCCAGAGTGATGGGATGGTTCCTTCACAAATAGTTCTGTTGATGAGGCTAGATATGGGGTAGGCTATAACTTTAGCAGCTTTTTCTAGGTATTCTGCAGGTAGTAATTCTGCAGTGAGAGTGGTGGGTTTAAGTTTCTGAATAAGGGTGCAGACGAGGGATGTAGGAACAGGTTGAAATTGAAATAGTGGCGGATTGTTAGCGTTATGGAAGGAAGAAGATGTTTTGAAAGGGGATAGCTGATTGGCAAGAGATTGAATGGTCTCTGTGAAGAAAGTATTGAAAGACTTGGCAATTTGGTTGGGGCTGTTGTGTTCAGAGCCTGAGTGGTTAGGTGTGACTGAGCAACCTGGGTGTAGCAGTTTATTGATGCTAGACCACAATTTTTGAGGTTTATTTTGGTGGGTTTGTTGTAGGTGACAGTAAAAGTTTCTTTTATCTGACAGAATGGCTTTTTTGGTTTCATTTCTTAACTGTCTGAACTTTAATTGATCTGTGGGGCATTTAGTAGTCTGCCAGGTGGTACCGAGTTTGTTTCTTTGGAGGATTTTTTGTTTGGTAGTTTTGGAAAGCCATGGGGCTGGTTTAGATCTACATCTAATTGTGCGAGTTGGGGCATGGTAGTCAAGGGTGGTCAAGAATTTGGAATTAAAGTATTTGTCTGCTTCTTCTAATGGTAGGTGTTTCAGGGGTGACCAGTCACAAGCTATGAGTTCCCGTTGAAGGCTATCGAGGTTAAAATTTTTGTTAGACCTTATACTCTTATAAATGGTTGGGTTTGGGATTTCACTCTTATACCTGATTAGGAAGGTGAGTGAGTGGTCGTTTAGATCTTCAGGGAGGGTCCCTACTTTGTAGGACTGCTGATGACTATTTGTAAGGATCCAGTCTAGTGTGCTGTCATTGTTATTAAGTTTATTGGATCTAGTGGGAGATGTAATGGTTTGAGAAAAAACATGTAGGTTGATATGGGTAGAAGGCTGCTCAGATGTACAGCATATCCAGTTTATGTTAATGTCACCAAGTACTATTGTTTCTTGTGGGTAGGTGGTGGACAGCCAGCTTAGGATAGCCTCTAAGGTGCTGATATCGTTGCCTGGAGGAAGGCAGATACAGATAATATATATAGATTTCCATTTGTTGAGTTGAATCTTGGAAATAAGAACCTCTATATTACTAGTTAAGGGAGGTTCTGAGTCTATTGAGGTTAGCTGTAATCCAGTTTTATATAGAATAGCTACTCCACCTCCTTTCTTAGTATTATGGTCCAGTCGCAGGATATTATAGTTGGGAGGAATAACCTCACTGTCTTGTATTGATGGCTTGAGCCATGTTTCAGTGAGACAGAGGATGTCAAATGAATGTACATCCATGAGGGCATTCAGGGGGGGCAACATTGTTATTTATGCTTCAAATATTGAGATGGGCTATCGGGAGAGAGTTGTGTGGTCTGGTAGCCAAGTGTGTACAGCTAGAAGTTGGGGTGTTGGGCTCTGTGGTAAGGGTTGCGTTTGGGCCAAGATTAGGATGTATGCCCCCATCTATTAGGTAGTGCACTTGTGTTCTCAGAGTGAGTTTTAAAAGTTTACATATTAGGCTTTGAGATTTCCTGGTTCTAGAGCTGTAGTATATGATGTGAGTGAGTCTATGAAATTTGGCTGACGAGTACTTTGGTGGACAGGATGTATTATTATGGCTATGAGGGATTATTAGAGTTGTTGTGGCGGTTTGCTTTCTGGGGTTGCTATAGACTAGGGAATTAAGGTGTTCGTAGAAGGTAATTAGGTAAGGTACAGTTAGGATAAGTAGGAGTATGAGTAGGAGTAAGGGTTTCAGGTGTGTTAGAGTAGCAGTGGGTGGCATTATAGTTGTGTAGTATTCAGGTTACTATGCAGGGATGTTTTCAGATGTGTTACTGAGGTAAAGTTTAGGGGGAGGTGGGATTTAGCAATTTACATGTATGGAGTATGGGATAGGTTGAATGGAGGAGGGGGTGTGGTTAGGGTGTATAAATCTAGAAGCACTGGGGGTGGGTGGAAACTGAGGGCAGTGTAGGGGAGCAGAGTTAGCCCGCAAGGTGAATGGAGCGGGTAGAGCCGCTGCAGGAGTGAATCCTAGGAGTACGATTAGTGGGAAGCTGATTGCTAAGGTAAGTTTGGGTAGAGAAAGGTTAGGGATAAGAGGCTAGAGAGTAGGGCTAGTGGGCAGGGTAGTTGAATAGAATAGAGTAAAAGGACAGAAGGGTAGAGTGGAACTATACTCAACAAGTTAAGAATACTGTGTACCTGTGAGTTGTGTTTAGAGACAGTAGGAAAATATTTAGGAAACAAAGGATGCCATCTAGTGGCAAAATGTTATATAGCAACAGTAATGTCTCAAAAAGAGGTAGCAGGGCTAGGAATATGAGGAGGGAAGGATGTAAGTTAATTCTAAAGGGTACAGGAGGGAAACTTAGGCTAGTAAGCAGGAGAAAGAGCTGGCCACCCTAGCTGAGTGCCTAACAAGTAACTTATACAGTGGTATTTCAACAGACAGAAGTTGTACTACACATACTTTCTCCTATTTTATTGTCCTTGAGGGGCTGTTGCACAGGGCAAGAACGATTCTGTTCCTTAGCTTAGGGTGAGGACAGCATGTTTTGGGTTGGTTTAAGGATGCAGGTCAACAGGCAGGGCAGTTCCTCAGCTTTAGTACTCTACAAGCAGGTAGGGTCGCTAGTTGCATAAAGGAAGAGAGAAACAGAGAGGTAAAATAAGTAGGATGCTCCCGGTCAACAAATTTAAATAAATAAATAAATAAAATAAAATGATAAGCACAGCTACCAGTGAGATAAAAAACACATACTAGCATTAACACCAGGTGTAATTAGACTCTATACTTAATGAACTAAGCAATCTTCATCAAGCAAACATCACATACAGTAGTAAAGGTTAGTAGGAACAGTTAACTAGTGAATTCATCTGAGTTGCATCTCACAGCTTCATACAGCCATAACAGTAGCACTTTAAATACAGTCAGGACAATATAGTTTATATGCACCAGGAACAAGATGGCGACTAAGGAGTACAGTGTGAGTATAGGCACAGCGGGTGCTATTTAAACATGGGCATACTATTCAAAATAGATATTTTCAGCAATTGTAGTGTCTATGAAGTACAAAGCAAAACAGCTAGGGACAGTACTAAGCATTCAAGTTAACATTCAAAATAGTAGAAAAGTTTAAAACACCGTGAATTACTTCATTCAGTTATTACACAGTTACTAAGCACCACGTACACTCTATTAAAACACTAGGACCAGTCAAGTCTTTTGTACCTTACAATTGGCATTTGCTGCATAACTAACACACTACTGTAAAGCTTAGAGCTTAGTCAATGCTCCCGCTCATTACAAATAGTGATTACTGTGTGGTAAGCACTCTACTGCCGTTTACTGCGTATTACACACTGTATTGTGAAGCCTAGGGCTTAGTTAGGGCTCTCTCCTTACAATTGGCGTTTACTGCCTAAAAATAAGCTATGTATACCTTAAGCTACCAGTCGAATGTCCTGCAGGTAGCTACAACTACGTAGTATAGAGACAGGATATGTACTAATTAAACAGCTGAGCACCCTCCATGCAGTAACAGAATTTGTATTCCGTTCAAGGTGCTGCAAAGCAATCGCAGTTTGCCGGTCCCGGCAATTATTCTCGCAAATGCACTCTGGTTATATTAAGTTCTGTCTCTGGGTGTAGGACACACTTTCAAACACTATATAAATGAAGGTAAACCAGGCAGTAAGATGATAAGGAGACTTTCAAAAATACAGACCCTGTTAGGTGGAATCGGCGACTACAAACACCAGTGCCCATAGGGTTGCATTAGATGTGGATCATGCCTCATTAATGACTGGGTAGATCACATTTTTATTATCAGATTTGAACCTAAGCAGTAAGACCTTGTAAAAATGGGATAACTGTAAACTGAAAACTGCAAATGTGGTCAAAGTGAAAGCAAATGAGATATGTAATAATAGTCATAGTAGGATATATCTACAGGGCTTAAAAAATAAGGGATTTACAGAATCAAAAAAGTGGAATACAACAGGTTGTAAAGCAATTGAAAAAGCTGGAATATCTATGCAAGAGCACTTAGAACATATGAACAAACACTGAGGAATGGTTTAAAAATAACTGGCAGTAACCCTACAACTACCAAGTTGTTACTACAATGTCTGAGACAACAAATAGGGTTACCACCTTTCCCACCTTGTGAGTGACAGTCCCTCTTTGGGCAGTTGTGTCCTGCAAAAAAACTGAAAAAATGGCAAATGTCCTGAGATTTTAGGAGAAAATTATTTCCTATATTTTATGTAATAGTTGCATAAATCAGTTATTCTGTATCTGAAACACCTAAACGTTATAAGAAACAGAATAAGCAACTACAACGCAACAAGAATAAGCTTTTATTTAGGCAAAAAAAGTGACGCTCTATCCTTGGCACTGGCCGTGGGTATATTTCGTCCTGCAAAATCTGACGTTTGCACCAAATATGTCCCACTTTGGGCATTTGAAAAGGTGGCAACCCTAACAACAAAAGTTGAAAAGATGATCAACAAATCAGAAATTATTTAAATGGTAGGACAAACAGGGACCCAGGAAATATTATGAAGATATAATATTTGAGGTGTTTCCTTCACAGTCACAAGGTACAAGGTTTGAGTCTCACTTTCGAAAGGTAAACTGGCTATGCTTAAAATGGCCCACTAGGGCAGTTAGCCTAGTACTTACTTATGAACCTATGAATATTAAGATACATTATTACAATACACTCCATAGACAGGATGTAGAGGTTGATAGCAACAAATAGGAAATGGTAATATATTTGAGACAATTACATCTTCCTCAACAGAAATATAAATAGGGGTATCAACATCAAAAATAAAGTAAAATGAAATTAAGGAAGTAATGAGATACCAGAATGCAGTGAAAATCTGAGGTAGTGATAGAATTCCAGCAGACATATGGAAGAAGGCGGAGCAGGAGATGATAAAAGTCTGGCTATTTTTTAACAATATTCTTCAGGGTGATGATGTCCTCTTGACTTGTAAAAAGGCAGTAGTGCTTGTTATACCAAAGAGGGGAATAATCCTTTTGACCCGGGGGTCATACAGACCCATTTCAATTATGAATTTCACAACAAAGTTCTTTTAATGACTTTTGGCAAAAACAATGCCATAAATATTGCCAGTGACAAAAGGCATGGATCCATACGGGTTTACAGAAGGAAAAGAAACTTTTATGACTCAAAGTTATGCATTGGGCAATAATAATGTATTAACAGGTATGGATGATGAAAAAGCTTTTGATAGAGTCAGCTAGGAATTTATCATGAGAGCTTTAGAGGTATTTGAGTTTCCACAAACATAGAAAAGATTACTATGTAATATTTACAGAGGAGCTCAGGCTAGTATGAAGTGTAGTGATGAGTTGTCTAAAGCATTTAGCCTTAAATGAGGGGCATCCACTTTCATCATTATTCTTTGCATTACATTGGGGGCTATTAGGCACTGACATAAACATAACTTGATATAAACAAAGTGAAAATAACCCTTTTTGCACACAACATAAATATATGTTACCATTCTGGTACATTATACAAAATTATATTTGATAAACCAAAATATTTTAATATTGCAGCAGCATGAAAAGTAAATTAAGCAAAAGCAAATGCTACAGTAATGAATTATGCCTCAACACATGACTTGGGGAAAAGCATCCTCTTTTTTTGGGTCTAATGATAAGATGAGGTACTTGGGAATTTAGTTGAAATAAAAGGTTAAACAAGAAATTACTCAAAAGATTAAAAGTAAAATAAGATTATGGAACCTGTTATTTATAGACAGTAACAATAAGGTACAGGTTATTAAGATGGTTTTGGTCCAGCTGTTTCTTTATCTAGGTCTGGTTTGTTCTACCAGTTGAGAGAATAGATATGAAAAATATGAAAAAGGAAATTAAGGAGTTTCTTTAGGATAACAAAAGAGAAAGAAAGCAATGGGAAAAACTAACAATGACAAAAGAGCAAGAGTTGTTTGGGACTTCCAGATTTGGAGGCATACTCTAACATTCAGTCAGATTAATATATTTGCTTCAGTGTGTGTGTGTGTGTGTGTGTGTGTGTGTGTGTGTGTGGTGTATATATATATATATATATATATCATATATATATATATATATATATATATATATATATATATATATATATATATATATATATATATACATATATAAAATCTTAAGCAAGTCTTTATGTTAAAGTAAGTGAGACCTTGAAAAAAAAATAGAACACCAGTAGGTTATGCTATGTAAAGTAATACAAAGGAGCAGACTAAAATCAAATGAGTATTTGTACAAGAAAAATTCAAAGAAGTGAGATTTTGGGTGCCACCCAATAAAAGGGGATGAGGTAATAAGATGGGATAAAGCTTGATAAACTTTTAGATTATTGAGCTCAGATCAACTTGCATATGCAGGTCTAACACTAGAGTTCAATAAGGATATGCAGTGACTGAATACTAATTTTGTTAAACCACAAATAGTACATTTTATAACAAAGGCCAGAATAGAAATGATAGGCAGAGAAAGAGAAGTACATCATATAAAGCAATATTAGCTTTAAGAAAAGAATGCAGTATAAAGGTACAAAATATCATGTAGAGAATAATTAAATAAAGATACTACATATGATCAGTGGAGGGAAATGTGTCTTAATACTAGATATGCAGCTAAAGCAAGACAATTCAGAATTTTCGCATGGAATTTTTTGAAGAAATATTTCTGTACTCCAAGAAGACTTAAAAGAGGCCTATGTAGGAGATGTAATGGTCCAAAAAAGGTTTTCAGGAGCATATATTTTGGGAATGAATGGAGGTGCTTCAACATCAAATTTATTGGAATAATGAGTCTTATGCTTGGAAGAAAATTTAACCTCAATACAGATGTTTTTGCTGATTTAGGTAAAATAGCATGTACTAAAGATGTGAAAGCATTGCTATCTTTAGAGTTGGTAGTGGCTATGAAAGCAACAGATAGAAAATGGAAAACCAAATGCAAACCACCAGTAAGACAGGTGAAAAAGATGATTACAGGGATTATTAGAGATCAGAAACAGAATTCTACAGCAGACGTAGGCTGTATGAAATTTTGTAAAGGAAAGTGAGATTGAATAGGACATAGACACAGAACAAAGTGCTTAAGGTATCTATCTATTTAATAAAGCACACAACAATACAAGGTAAGAAGTCAATGTTCTAGTTGTTAAAATTTGTAGTATAGTAAAATAAGACAATATAGTCACTAGTTAATTCCTCATCTCAGATTATACTGCAAACAGTTAATTTGTTAATTTGTTTACCTTTTTTAAGGAGCAATGTTAAATCAAAGTTGAGATTAAAACAAGATGGAATATGTGGTTGTGATATTTGGATTTATGTTTAACAATAGTATGTTACTAAAAGTAAAATCTAAGCACCAATTGTCTGGCAAAAGGCTAGTTTATTAGAATTGTTCAAACATATAACTATAAAATGGTTGCATCAGCAATCAGTACCAAAACAACAACTGCATCTTGTATTGGGAATTGCACAGTATGAAAAAATGAAAATGTGGCAATTAATAAAGTATTTAAATTTTATTTAAAAATTATGAAAACAGTTGCAGAAAGAGTTGTAGTATAGAAAAAAATGTTCCAAAACAATATCAAATGTCCAGTGTAAACAGTCCTGTTAATGCTCTAAGATAATAACTAAGGCTACTCAGGAAGCAATACAGACTGTTTGAGAACTAAAAATAATTTAAGAAACATTTTTTTAATTTATTAAAATATCTTTAAATAAATAAAAAACCTGATTTTGAAATAAACGGCTACTGACATGCTTAGTATAGTGCTAATATTAAATTTGTATCATCGATATGACATAACAAATGCTGCTTAAAAAAGTGATACCTAAAGAAAAAAGATGCTAGCTATAACTACAAAGTATTGTTATCTATAGCCTAGCTAGGGTGGGACCAGAGGAGCAAATGCCCCATGCACAAAGTGTAAGGAACATGACTGACCATCCCAATCACTCTTTAGTGCAATCAAACCTGAGCACTGTTGCATTCTGAGTGCGGTCTAAACTGTAACAACTGCTCGAGTGCTATAGCGATCCTTGCAGGCAGGTTATAAGCTGGTTCAACTGCTTGCTACATTTGTACAAACAGTTTGCTATAGTTTAAAAGCAAAAGCAAAAAATGTCAGTGCTGTAACACTCCATGAAGGATATAAACTGTAGCAACTGCACTACAATTTATAATAAGAATTTTTTTTTAACAAAAACCTGTGCTGCATAGCACTCTGTGCAGGCAGAGTCTAAACTGTAGCAACTGTTGGCTACATTGGTAGCAAGCTGTTTGATACAACTTAAAAGAAGAAATTATTTTTTTTTTAATTCACTTAAATGTGAGGAAGGAGGATTGGGGGCAGGGCACAGAAATGGGACCTCACTGTCTGTGGCAGCAGAGAATGTGTGTGTGTGGGGGGGGGTTGTGCATCTGGCTACGTGACTGTTGTGCCAGTAGAAGGAATAGTTGTTTTTTTTTTTACCTGTTTTTGCCTCTTCACTTAAACAGCTGGGGGTGGGGGTATGGTTCAGATACTTTCTGCAGGAAGCAAGTCCTTTTCCCTTTTCTCTCTCTCTCTCTTTTTTTTTTTTTTTGCAGGGGTGGTGAAAGAAGAGTTGTGTAAAATCTTACCATAACCACAGATGTCCTTCTCTTCCATGTTGCAGTATTTCACATGTGGGGGTTTACTCCTCTTGCTTCATGTACATCTGTCCAGTATGCAAAAGTTTTCAGTCCCTATATGGTGTGTGGGACGTCTGACATGGCTCAAGGAACGTGGACCATAAAAGTAACATCAGCATGCACCAGCCCTCAGAACTGAAAGCCCCAGTCGGAGCCAGTCCTAGAAAGGCAATGCCAGTCCTGAGCCATCCAGAAAGGGAAATGCAATGTAACAGGATGGGAAGGCGGGTGGGAAGGAATACTGCAACATGGAAGAGAAGGACATCTATGGTTATGGTAAGATTTTACACAACTTTTGTATGTCCTTCTATTCCAATGTTGCAGTATTCCACATGTGGGTGAGTGCCAAAGCTCATTGTGAATAAGGAGGTGGTCTAGAAGCTGTCTCCAGGAATCTGTGAAGGATAGCCCTGGCAAACCCCACCCTGGCTCTAGAAATATGGTCTACTTTGTAATGCTTGGTACAGGTATGTACCGATGACCAAGTAGTTGCTTCAAGAATAGTAGAGGTATCCAGGCCTTTGAAGAAGGCTCCTGAAGTGGTTATAGCCCTGGTGGAGTGTGGATTGATGGTCCCTTGTAGAGATTTTCCATGGTACTGGTAGCAGAAGGTGATGGCTTTCGAAATCCAGACTGAGATAGTCTGGTTACTGCCTTTCCCAAGGTTCTGGGATGGAAGGAGACAAAAAGTTGGTCAGCCTGTCTGATAGACTTGGTTTTATGCAAATAAAACCTGAGTTGTCTGTGAACATTCAGGGAGCAAAGTACTCTCTCACTGTCCTCCTGTGGGTTAGGGAAAAAGGTAGGTAGATGGATGGCCTGATTCAGGGACAGATCATTCACCACCTTGGGCATGAAGGAAGGGTTAGTTCTAAGAGTAACCCTGTCATTGCTGAAAACTAGGAAGGGTGGGATGGCCATAAGGGCTTGTAGCTCTGATACCCTTCTGGCTGAGGTCAAGGCCACAAGTAGTACAGTTTTCCATGTACAATGTTTTAGAGAGGCTTTGTCTGCTGTCTCGAATGGAGAAAGCATAAGTTCTTCCAAAACATCGTTAAGGTCCCATGATGGAGGAGATGGTTTTCTGGAAGGCCTGAGGTGAAAAAGCCCTTTGAGAAAAAGCTTAGCAGGAAGTCTGGATGCTAAAGGGGGGTCCAGAGGAAGACATGCTGAAATTACAGACAAGTGAGCTTTAATGGAAGAATAAGCCAAGCCTGATTGCAGTAGCTCACACAGGTAAGACAGGACTAAGGGAGTCTCACTTGCAAGTGGGTCCAACTGTCTACTGTGGCACCATATAGTGAACCTTTTCCACTTTGAAAGGTAGGATTTTCTTGTACTTGGTTTCCTAATCTTTTGCTGGACATTTAGCACAACCACGTTGTAAAGGTGTCTGAAGGGGATCAGAATCCTATCCACCACAGGGTGAAGTGATTTCTGCCACTGTGGGTGTATCTGGGATCCCTTGTGCTGTGTGAGAAGGTCCACTTTGAGGGGTAACTTGTGGTGATTGCCCTTGGGCAGTTGTAGAAGTAGGGGAAACCAGTGCTGTCTTGGCCAGTAAGGAGTCGCCAACAAGATTTTTGGTCTGTTCTGCTGAATTTTAAGCAGGACCTTCTGAATTAGTGGGAAGGGTGGGAATGTATACAGAAATTTCCTCTTCCACGAGATTGAGAAGCCATCTGTTGCCACTGCCTGCTGGTCTGGTATTCTGGTGCAGAAATCAGGAAGTTAGCTCTTGATGGGAAAGGCAAACAGGTCTGTTTGAGGAATACCCCATCAGTGAACCAGGTCCAGGAAGACATCCCTGTGAAGCATCCATTCGTGGTTGTTTGTGATGGTTCTGCTGAGATAATCTGCCTGGGAGTTGTGAAGAGAGGGAATGTAGACTGCCTGCAGAGTCACTCCCTGTGAGGTGGCCATTTCCCATACTAAAAGAGCTAGTCTGCAAAGGAGGTATAACTTGGTCCCTCCCTGTTTGTTCAGATACCACAGAACCGTGGTGTTGTCTGTGAAAATCTTCAAGGGACCTTGTTGGAGATAAAAGTAGGAAGGCTCGAAGGGCCAGAAGAATTGCTCTTATCTCTTGAACATTGATGTGTTCTAGTTTGTGTGGCTCTGGCCACAGGCCCTGCACTTTTTGATGGCCCAGAGTTGCTCCCCAGCCCAAATCTGAGGCATCTGTATGCATGACCTGTGTGGGCAGAGGTGGCTGGAGGGGAAGGCCTGGATTGCATGTTACTTGTGCCAGCCACCACTCTTGGCAGTGTCAAGAACTTTATAAAGTATATCAGGTCTGTGTGGAGCAGGAGGTTGAGAGTCTGGATTTATGTATGCTGAGGAAAAGGCATCCAGGAAGGCAAGCAAGATTGAAGGTACGGCAGATGGGCTTGGGGAATCCATATGAATGAGGTCATAATATCTTTTTTGGACCTCAGTCATTTCAGAGGATTCCCACTTGAAATGGTCTTTCATCTTGGAGATGGTTTCCCCAAAGGTTAGATCCTCAACTGGGGAGTCAGGATCGACAGATTCTTCCTCTGGAGAACCACACCCCAAGGGAGGAGAGATTTGGGAGGTATAAGAGAGTGATTCTTCAGAGGAAGAATCTGATAGCTAGCTCGTCCTCTTCCCTCATAGTAGGGTCTGAAGGTTGAGGCCTAGGGCTCAACAGTGGAGGAGGAATGTTAGTACTCCCTGCAGAAGTAGGATGCAGGGCCATGAAAGCATTAAATAAACTATGGCTGAAAGCCTGCCAGTCAGGCAAGCTTTCAGAAGGGGAAGAGAGGTGCTTTCTCTTTTCTTTCTTTTTAAGGGGCCTAGCTGGCATCTGAAGGGGGGAAGGCCTCAAATCTGGAAACTGCAAAGGACCAGAGGGGTCCAATGGACCTACTGAAATCACTGGTTCACCCCAGCATCGAAGACTGATGTTGGTAAAGCCTCTATGGACATCTCTTCCACCCAGGATTGTGCAGCTTCCATGGAGGTACCTGCTATAGGCGATGTGGTGGAACCCGATTCCTCTACCAGGTCAATGTCAGCCACAGGCTGAGGGTCGGGGGGAAGAGGTACAGCAGTAATGGTAGGCTGTATGGTCTTGGCCTTCTTTCTCAGCAGTTCCGAAGGTATGTTGGATGAGGCCTCCATCCCTATTTTAACCTCTGATTTTCTAGGTATAAATTTAGAGCATGCAAACTGCTACACAAGGTTTTGGGCACAAATGTCTGACAAACAGAGCAGGCCTTGTAATTGTGTGACCTTCCCAAGCTGAAGAGACACTGATCCTGGGTGTCCTTATGAGGAATCTGCTGGCCTCACTTATACTTGACCTTTCTGGATGACATGAACAGGCAATATAATAAGTAAAAAGGACTGAAAGGTTCCCCAATGGGGTACTTATCTGATATCTCAAATCTGATGACAGCGAGAGCCAGAACACCTGGTGTAAGACTGGCAGCTAAGAAGTTCTGAGGGATGGTGCATGCTGACGTCACTTTTATGGCCCACGCACCTTGAGCCACGTCAGAAATCCCGCACACCATATAGGGACTGAAAACTTTTGCATACTGTCTGGATGTAAGCAAAGCAAGAGGAGTAAACCCCACATGTGGAATACTGCAACATTGGAATAGAAGGACATCTACACTGTGGGGCTGGCACAGGGTACTGGTTGAGCCAGATAAGCTTCTGATAGTTCTAATGCTGTTTTTATCTATTTCTCTAAAGAAGAATGCTGCCCCTCACCCCCTGTCAGATACACTTGCGATAACAGCCACAGGCTGACTTTGAGCTTGGAAGGGTATATATAGAGACAGGCTGGACTCATTCATCTACCAATTCAGATGTTCTAATCACTTCTTTCAAATTTTTATTGGATGGGTCAAAAAATTTAAAAGATGATCCCACCGAGTCTTCAATGTACACTGTGAAATTCTCACAGAGAAACTAACACTGAGAATGAGGTAGACTGTGTGGGCCATAAATCCCACTGCCTGAAGGAACAGAGTATCTGAAGAAGTTTGGTACTGGATGATTTGATAGACAGTACTGGTGAGAGGCAAACTCCTGTTGCTGGAAGTAAAGCCTGGCAACAAAGTGTCCAGAAAGCACTCAGTGAATGAGATTGACTGAGAAGGCATCAACTTTCACTTTGCAGTGTTCACTATGATTTGCCAAAAATGGAACAATGTTAGAAGAGACACTCTCACAGGTATCAGACTGCTCATTGTTGGGGAGCTAGACGACAGAAAAAAAGATGTACAGAAACATAGTGGCACCAAAAGCTTCTAGTTTGCTATGGTAACAAACATACATATGATGAACACCCAGGGTGCTGAGGTGAACCCATATGAAGGTGTCAAGAACTAGTAATGATTCAGCCCTAATGGGAAGGGCAGAAATCTCCTCAACCCTTAGGCACCCTTAACATGCAGGCAGGCAGGCATTTTGGAGGGCAAAATAGCATATTCCAGTCTTTTGGACAGAAAAAGAAGGACTAACCAAAAAAATGGTCATTTAAAGGTCTTTGTGGATGCAATGATTTAGGCCACTCAGACTAAGAGTAGACCCGAGCTCCATTATTTTCATTGGTACTAAAAAGAACTTTGAGTAAAACTCTAGACCTTTCTTGTCAGCTAGGACCTCATGGATAGCTTTCTTTTTAAGAAGGCTGAGTACCCCTTTTCTTGCTGAAGATTTCTGATGGGGTGGGATGTACAAAAGAGGAGCAGATGGTGGTCTGGAGAGGAACACTGGAATTTTATTTCCAGTGACTACAACTGTCATTACTCACTTGCCCTTTGTGATGGAGGGACAGATGACATCCTACTGCTTCCAGAGTTGGTCAGTTGAGCAGGGTCTAAAAGAGCAGACTGCTGATGCCCAGAAGGGAAACTGTAGTCCATGGTATCCCTAATTGCTTTGACAACTGATGTGTTGTCTTGAGGTTCATGGCCATTTGGAAAACTGTCATGCCCATGACACGCTTTACTGGAATCTCTGCATTTATTTTGCTGTTGGCTTTGCAAACACCAGAGCTGAGGCAGGCTAGGCTGCAAGCAATGTGGAGGTACAAATTTAACTCTAACACTTGTAAGATTTCTCAAGTTCATCTTTGATTATGGAGTGAAAAGTAGTGTTCTGTTAAAAATGGTATTCATACGTCTGGCCTTGGCACCATACAAGTGGTGTGAGACACGATGACGTACACCTAGTCCTATACTCAGAAGCATAAGCAGATAAGACAGTGCAAGGCAGGAGTTAGTGATACCCACAAAGGGCCAAAGAGATGATGTGTGAGTATTTTGATGCCAAAAAGATGGTTATGGGATGTAGAAGAGACCTTGCTTAACCATCAGGTTTGTTTTGCTCGGCTGAAGAGATTATACTGAGGATAACTTGTCATGTTAGTCAGTATTTATCAGTCTCTCTACCTCTGAAATTGAATATTAGTTAAGTCAGCTGGATACTTAAGTGATATGTTTCATGTTTTCAAGATGTAATACTGAATACAGCAGGAGATGGAATCTGGTGTTGAGTGAGAGTGACCCAACTGTAGAAACAGATCACTGTAGACTGGGGAAAGTAAAAAATACTGCATGAAATATTTGCCTTATCTGGGATTCTCTGATATCTGGAAACTGAGGGAGCAGTTGGACAGAGGTGATGATTTTAAGAATTCTTTAGCCAGGAATAAGAGATAGTCAAAAATAGATGGGATGCATATTGTTAATTAGTATATCTATAAAGTAAGGAGTACAAAGACTGTCCCAGTACTGATATCTGATCGTGTCTATGTGATGACTTTAATAAATGTTGGAGGGATGTAGATTTTAATGAAAGACACTGGTGGTTCCCAATGTTTTTGTTAGGAAACCCTAAATTAAGGGACTGGGTGAAGGAGCTTTTGTAAGGCTTATGGAGCAGTGGAAGACTGTGATGGTAAAGGACCGGAAAGACTGTAACAGTAAGATTAAGAAATAGATAAAATCTATAAGGCAGAGTCAGACAAAAGAATGAGAAAAAAATGAAGGAAACAGTTAGGCATCTGCAGGTCTTGGAACTAGTGTTGTCCCCAGAAGACAGACTTGAATTATTGTCTGTTACAGGGGAGATGCAGGAATACGTGGATGAGCAACTACTCATTCAGACAGTAGCGGTGAGAGAAATCATTGTTGTTACTGTCCCTAGGATACTTAGGTCACTAGCTATAAGAATCAGGCAAAATGTCAATGGGAGGTAATGATGAGGATATGAGACACCGTGAAGCAGTTTAAAGAATATTAAAGGTGTTGTAACAAGCAGGAGAGAACAGAGAGGAAACTGGGACTAGGAAACAGGAGCAGCTGCAGAATCTTGAGTTGCCATGAAAAGTGAGGAGCAGGTAACTATGGTGATATCCCCTATAACAGTGGGGAAGTTCAGGAATACAATGGTGGTGGAAAATGCACCCAGAAATGACAGATTACCAACAGAGGTGTAGAGGATGACAATAGGAAATGTTAATGAGAACACTGTTAAGGTCATTGGCTAGGATACTACAAACTCATGGGGTACCAAGCTCCTGGAAAAACATAATGATATCAGTCATACATAAAGAAAGTAAGTACACCACAGTTCCTTCTCCTACAGAGCCATATTTACACTGAACTAAGTTATGACTACTTTGGCCCTTCAGTTAGCCGAGACTATGCCAGGTATACCACACTTGGATCAAGTTCAGCGTGAGGGAGAAAGGAGAGCATATAGTATTATTATTATTACAGCACTCGTGATCAGTCAAGGCATGCAGCTTTCAGGGAATCACTTTGCAGTATTGAGTCTAGATGTGGAGAAAGTTGTTCACAGTCCTGCAGGCATTTGGGTTTGCAGTGAGGTTGCAGAAATTGCAAGAATGTACATAAATTGATGTATTAGCTAGTGTGAAAATACCAGCATGGCTTTCAAGCAAGTTTACACTGTTGAGAGGCACAAGAAAGGATATTCCCTTATTCCTGACTTTCTTTGCCTTCTACCTGGAATTGCTGGCAGTGGAGATAAGAAGATCACCTATATAGGGTTAGTGCTGAGGGAGAACAGAATCTAAAATTGCATTTTTTTTGCTGATGATATTTGACTAACAATGAGCTATTACAAAACTTTGGCACAATTTCAGGGTTTAAGATAAACGTAGATAAAAATAAAGCATTAGCAGTCAATTTTGGTTGCATCACACAAAGAGGTGTTAGAAAAGATTCAGATAAGCCTTTGGAATGGAAACAATTGGTACAAAAATTGGATCATAGAGTTTAGATCCTGCAGTGGCCATGTATTACCTTCTAGTGTACATTTAGTTCAAGTCTTACTGTTGCTGCCAGTGAAGTATTTAATAAAAATGAAGGGGGTAGATGAGTAAAACTCATATGGAATGGCAAGAAACTAAGGGTAGCCTGGGACAAAGTTGTATTACAGAAGCATGACGTGAGGTTGGCCTTTCCTTACCTACTCCAGTACTTGGGTTGGTTAAAGGGTCTTTTTATATAACAGACCAAGTAACATCTACAGGAGATAGTGGGCATAAGATCAGTTAGCCTACTACATAAACCTTACAAAAGGAAATAGAAGAGTTTGTTATCACAGCTGTGAACAGGTGTGCTAAAAGTTTAGTACCAACAGGATGGGGTAGAGCAAGACAAGAGACATAATAAAGTACACCATTTTGGAAAAGGATAGGACTGGAAATGAAGTACTGAAATTAGATGATGAAAGATGGAAGGGCATTGATCTTGCATGAATTACAGGTAAATTATAATTTACCTGCAAAGGTTGCGCTGAAATAAAAATGCAATGAGAATAAGGGCTAAGAGTACAAACTAGGGAAGAACTGGCTAGAGCTGATTAGATCAAAAGTAGAAGTTAGGGAGAATAATGTGGTAGCCACCTAAGTGATCTCAAGGGCATATAGGATGTCAGGAATGTCTAAAGTCACAGTTCTCCTAAATGTGAAGGTTATGTGGGAGAAAATGATTAACAGGATTACTGATAAGATCAAGTGCAGCAGAATATTTGAATCCCATGACAGACCGTAAGGTCTCAATTTCAAGATTCTTGATAAGTGATCTCTTGCTTAAATATTTCCTTATGCCTTTACTCTAGCTAAAATGTTCCCAGGAGTGGACAGTAACTGTTGGAGATGTGATGAATAGAACAGAACAGAATAGAACATAATTTGTTAATACAGAATAATATCATGTTATTAACCTCGTCTTTCTTTTTAATATGTAACACTATAATGCCAAATGCTGCCTTTTGCAGTCATTTAAAAATGTTCTATCTTGCTTCACCCATCACTATAAAGCAAATTGTTACAGCCATACTCAGAAAAAATATGTTTTCTCCTTGTGGACATTAATATGCACTATGCAAAGCAATGCTACTTTCAGTGCCCATTCTGCAAGAAAAAGAAAGGTAATAAACATTATACCACTATTCTAGTACCTTCCATACAACTACTTCATGCATTTTTATTCACCCTATAACTGGATATCAAAGGACATTGCAAAGTTAATGAGTCTCACTGAGGGCTTTACTTGGAATTATTGTCAGGCAGGTACTAAGAAGAGAAGGGAATGCAGCCAATGTAAAATTCAGTTTGAACCGCCAGCATCAGCAAAGGCCTTCAGTGCTAAAAGAAATGGAGGATAAAAGTAATCAGGAAAGAGTAAAGAAAAATTCAGACACAGGGCCAGTGAGATATTATGAGAATTATAGAGGTCACAATTTTCAGAAAGGGAGACAATACTCAGCTCCGATGGGGCAGAGAAAGGATTGGAAGTGGAGGAAGCAAAGACAGGGTTGGAATCAAACACACTATGGGGACAATTATTGGGGGGGGGGACCACATCATGGTATTAGATGCAACAAATTTAAGTGCTGCTAGTGTTTTAGATCAGTATGATGGTATAGTTAAATGTTGCAATAATTTTAAGATATACAACTATACTAGTTCTGAGGTTAGGCAGTAACATTTTACTTTGTTATCTAAGGGAATGAAATATATATACCCAGAAAGTAAGTTGTGTACACTTACCATAAATGTAGATGTTCGAATGTATTCACTGTTGCAGTCATTACATTTGGGTAATCTGCTAGCAGGTTGCCCTCAGTCGGCCTGAATTCCAAAGTCTTGGGTCCGGCATCGGTTGCTGTCTCCTCTTCCATGACATCAGGTCGTCAGGGGTATAAAACAAGCAGCCGATGCCATTTTCTTTAGTTTTTCTTGCCCCAGATGTCAGGTGCCCCCAAAAAGGTAGCAAATATATATATATATATATATATATATATATATATATATATATATATATATATATATATATACATGCAACAATACAAACTTTACCTTCACCTACAAGCAAATGCACCACATAGGTTGTAGAAGATAGTGAAGGAAAGATAAACTCCAGAATGAAAGGGGGATGGCAGATGGATAACCTGGACTGCAACAGTGAATACACTCGAACATCTACATTTATGGTAAGTGTACATAACTGTACTATGTTCTTCGTGTTTCACTGTTGCAGTCAATACATTTGGGTAGAATCCCAAAACTATGGAAGGGAGGATGGAGCTAAGCAGCATTAGGGGTGGCTATAAGGCCCTGCAGAACTGCAGTGGCAAAGCCTGCTCTGGACTTAGAGTAGAGAGGCAACTGATAATGCTTTGTAAAGGTGTGAACAGAACAGCCTCTAGAATGTCTTTGTTTGGTACTCCTCTGAGAAAGGCTGCTGAAGTAGCTGCAGCTCTGGTGGAATGAGACCTAATGACCTTGGGCACAGGTTTGCCATGGTGTAAGTAGCAGAAACGAATGCAGTGGCTTATACACTTTGAAATAGTCTGGTTTGAAATAGCCCTTCCTTCTGATCCCACACAGCCTATGTCACTAGTAATTGCTCAGTTTTTCTTAGAGCTTTAGTCCTGCTCAAGTAGAATCTTAAATGTCTGTGTACGTCCAAAGAATGCAGAATTCTCTCCCCCTTGTTCTGCGGATTTGGATAAAAGGTTGGCAGATGAATAGTTTGGTTAAGAGCCACACTGGAAATCACCTTAGGCATAAATGAAGGATTGGTCCTCAGAGACACCCTGTCTGGGTAAAATATGATAAAAGGCTCCACAGTCATGAGGGCCTGTAGCTCTGAGACTCTTCCTGCTGAAGTAATTGCTAGGAGCAGAGCTGTTTTCCATGATAAGAACTTTAGATCTGCAGTAGCAGCTGGTTCAAATGGAGGCAGGGTGAGCTTTTCCAACACATAATTGAGGTCCCATGCAGGTATTGGTGATCTTCTGGGAGGCCTTAAATGTTTGGCTCCTCTAAGATACTGCTTTAGTAAAGGATGAGAAAAGATTGGGGGCTCTGTATTGTAATGAGCTGAAATGGCAGAGGCATGGATTTGTATTGATGAGAAAGATAGGCCTTTGTCAAGCACCTCAATCAAGTATTGTAATATCTGAGGAATATTTGGTTCTGCTGTATCAGTTCCTTGTACTTGATTCCAAGCACAGAATCTTTTTCCATTTATCAGCATAAGATTTTCTAGTACTAGGCCTTCTGGCTTCCAAAATGACATCCATCACAGCTTTACTGAGAGGTGTTGTTTCCATAACTAGATGATCAGCCATGCTGCCAGGTTCAGTGTTTGGAGCTGATTGTGCAGGATCTGATTGTTTTGCTGGGACAGTAATTGAGGTCTTTGAGGTAAGGTCCAAGCTGGGTATTGAGACAAGTTCCTTAGGAGTGGGTACCAGTATTGGCGGGGCCACTCCGGGGCAATTAATATCATCTTTGGTTTCTCTTGTCTGACTTTTAGTAGGACCTTGGGAAGAAGAGGCAGAGGAGGAAAGGGTTTTTTCCAACTGAAGGATAGGGCGTCCATTTTCCATGCTTGTCTGTGATTAAGTCCTTGTGCAGAATCTTTTCAATTGATAATTTTGAGGAGAGGCAAATAGATGGCTCCCCCATTTCTTTGTTATCATGCTGAAGACTTGTGGATCTAGTTTCCACTCGTGAGGGTCCATAAGGTTTCTGCTTAAATCATCTGCCAGAGTATTTTGTTTTCCTGGCAGGAATTGAGCTTGAGGATGTACTTGGTAAGTCAAAGCTGTGTCTCACAGTGCCATGGCTAGTCTGCAAAAAGGGTATGAGTGCATGCCCCCCTGCTTGTTTATATACCACATAACCGTGGTGTTGTCCGTCTTTATCAGTAGTTGTCCTGGATGAAGTACGTCCTTGAAGGCTGTCAGGGCATTTTGAACAGCTAACATCTCTTTTTGGTTGATATGCAGATGCATTTGTTTTGGATTCCATATGCCCTGAATGCATCTTCCCGCCAGGTGGGCCCCCCATGCATAATCTGATGCATCTATAGTTAAGGTTTGGGTGGCAGGGGGTAGAGTGGAGGCCCGTCCCGTGTTTTGGTAACATGCCTTTGCCCACCATAGAAACTCCTGTTGTAGGCAGGGAATGAAAGGAATCATTGTTTCCAGACTGTGACAACGTTGACTCCATAAACTTTTTAGGTACCACTGAAGTTTCCTCATATGCAGTCTTGCATATGGAATCAGTAGGATGCAGGATGCCATGAACCCCAAAGCCTGCAGAGTTTGTCTTGCAGATAACTGGGTTTTTGTTGCCATCAGTTTGAAGTAGTCAGTTGCCTTTGTTTGTATGGCGTGACGAAAGCCATCTGGGCAGTTGTATTCAAGCTTGCACCCAGGAATGTTATCTTTTGAGAGGGTACCAGTTGTGATTTCTTTTCATTTATTGTGTACCCTAGGCATGTTAGAAGCCTTTTCACAAATGCCAGGTGCTGAAGAAGAATGTCCTTGCTCTCTGCTTGAATGAGACAGTCGTCCAAGTAAGGATATATTTGTATACTTCTTTGTCTGCAAAAAGCAATTACTGGTGCCAGGCACTTTGTAAAGACCCTGGATGCAGTAGATAAGCCAAAGGGCAGTGCAGAGAATTGGTAATGCATTAAGCCAGCCTTGAAATGGAGGTATCTTCTGCATGATTCCCTTTTAGGTCTAATGTCACTAGCCAAACATTCTTGCCCAGCATGGGCAGAAGCTGCTGCAAAGTTAGCATTTTGAATTTTGGAATGTCCAGGAATGTGTTCATAATTGATAAATCCAGTACTGGCCTCCAGGCCTTGTCCTTTCTGGATACCAAGAAAGTACAGCTGTGTACACTTACCATAATGAAGATGTTCGAGTGTATTCACTGTTGCAGTCATTACATTTGCATAATCCTGCTGGCAGGTTGCCCTCAGCCAGCCTGAATTCCAAAGTCTTGGGTCCTGCGTCGGCTGCTATCGCCCCTTCCCTGACGTCAGGTCGTCAGGGGTATAAAAGAAGCAGCTGACGTCATTTTCTTTAGTTTTTCTTGCCCCAGATGTCAGGTGCCCCCTAAAGGGTTGCCAAAATTTAGATATGTATAATTACATGCACCAATATAAAATTTACCTTCATCTACAAGCAAATACACCACATAGGTTGTATAAATCAGAGAAGGAAGATAGGTTCCATCAGAAGGAAAGGGGGATGGTGGGTGGGTAACCTGGACTGCAACAGTGAATACACTCGAACATCTACATTTATGGTAAGTGTACACAACTGTACTATGTTCTTCGTGTTTCACTGCTGCAGTCATTACATTTGGTTAGAGTCCCAAAGCTATGGTTGGGAGGCTGGAGTGAGACAGCAGTAGGAGCAGCTATGAGGCCCTGCAGAACTGCAGTGGCAAAGCCTGCCCTGGATTTAGAGTAGAATGGCAGATGATAGTGCTTTGTAAAGGAGTGCACTGAATTCCAAGTAGCAGCCTCTAAAATGTCCTTTATAGGTACTACCCTGAGAAAGGCTGCTGAAGTGGCTGCAGCTCTGGTTGAGTGTGGCCTAATGCCCTTAAGTACTGGCTTGCCATGGTGTACATAGCAGAAACGAATGTAGTGGCCTATCCACTTTGAAATAGTCTGCTTTGAGATAGCCTTTCCTTGTGATCCTGCAGCATATGTTACTAGTAATTGCTCTGTCTTTCTGAAAACTTTGGTTCTGTCCAAGTAGAATCTAAACTGTCTGTGTACGTCCAAAGAATGCAGAATTCTCTCCCCTTGTTCTGTGGATTTGGATAAAAGGTTGGCAGGTGAATAGTTTGTTTGAGAGCCACACTGGACACCACTTTAGGCATAAATGTTGGGTTTGTCCTCAGAGAGACCCTGTCTGGATAAAAAAAATGATAAAAGGTTCCACAGCCATGAGTGCCTGTAGCTCTGAAACTCGTCTTGCAGAAGTTATTGCTAGAAGCAGAGCTGTTTTCTAAGATAAAAACTTTATATCAGCAGTAGCAGCTGGCTGAAAAGGAGGCAGGGTGAGTTTTTCCAAGACATAGTTGAGGTCCCATGCAGGCATTGGTGATCTCCTTGGAGGTCTTAAATTTTTGGCTCCTCTGAGGTACTGCTTAAATAAGGGATGAGAAAAGATTGGTGGCTCTACATTGTAATGAGCCAAAATGTCAGAGGCATGAATTTTAATAGATGAAAAAGATAGGCCTTTGTCCAGCATCTCAGTTAAGTATTGCAAAATCTGAGGAATATTTGGCACAGCTGTATCAGTTCCTTGTGCCTGGTTCCAAGCACAGAATCTCTTCCATTTTCCAGCATAAGATTTTCTAGTACTAGGCCTTCTGGCTTCCAAAATGACATCCATCACAGCTTTACTGAGAGGTGTGTTTTGTATGACTACATTATTCGCTATGCTGTCAGGTTTAAAGTTCTGAGTTGGCTGTGACTGTTGTGCTGGGACAGTAGATGAGGTATTTGAGGTAAGGTCCAAGCTGGGCATTGAGACAAGCTCCTTAATATTGGATACCAGTACTGGCGGGGCCAGTCTGGGGCAATCAGTATCATCTTTGGCTTCTCCTGTCTGACCTTTAGGAGTACCTTCGGGAGGAGAGGCAGAGGGGGAAATGCATATACTGATAGATTTTTCCAGCTGAAAGACAGGGCGTCCACTTTCCATGCTTGTCTGTGATAAATCCTTGTGCAGAATCTTTTTAGTTGGTAGTTGTGAGGGGAGGCAAATAGATGTATGTCTGGGCAACCCCATTTCCTTGTTATCATGCTGAAGACTTGTGGATCCAGGTGCCACTTGTGGGGATCCATGAGGTTTCTGCTTAGTTCGTCTGCCAGAGTATTTTTCCTTCCTGGCAGGAATTGTGCCTACAGATGTACTTGGTAAGTCAATGCTGTGTCCCACAAAGTCATGGCTAGTCTGCAAAGGGGGTAAGAATGCGTGCCCCCTGCTTGTTTATATACCACATGACCGTGGTGTTGTCTGTCTTTATCAGTAGTTGTCCTGGATGAAGTAGGTCCTTGAAGGCTGTCAGGGCATTTTGAACTGCTAGCATCTCTTTTTGATTGATATGTAGATGCATTTGGTTTGAGGTCCATGTGCCCTGAATGCATCTTCCTGCCATGTGGGCCCCCCAGGCATAATCTGATGCATCCGTTGTTAGTGTCTGCCTGGCTGGGGGTAATGTGAATGGCTGTCCCTTGTTTTGGTGACAAGCCTTTGCCCACCATCGAAACTCCTGTTGCAGGCAGGGAATGAGAGTAATCATTGTTTCCAGGCTGTGGCAATGTTGAGTCCAAACACTTTTTAGGTACCATTGAAGTTTCCTCATATGCAGTCTTGCATATGGAATTAGTAGGATGCAGGATGCCATGAAGCCCAAAGCCTGCAGAATTTTTCTTGCAGAAAACTGGGCCTTTGTTGCCAACATTTTGAAATAGGTAGTCAGTTGCCATTGTTTTTCTGGCGTGAGATAAGCCATCTGGGCAGTTGTACTTAAGCTTGCACCCAGGAATATTATCTCTTGAGAGGGTACTAGTTTTGATTTCTTTTCGTTGACTGTGTACCCTGGGCATGTTACAAGTCTTTTCACAAACGCCAGATGCTGTAGAAGAATGTCCTTGTTCTCTGCTTGAATTAGACAGTCGTCCAAGTAAGGATATATTTGTATTCCTCTTTGTCTGCAGAATGCAATTGGTGGTGCCAGGCACTTTAAAAAGATCCTGGGTGCAGTAGATAAGCCAAAGGGCAGTGCAGAGAATTGGTAATGCATTGAGCCAGCCTTGAATCTGATGTATCTTCTGTATATTTGTCTGATTGGGACATGCAAGTATGCCTCTTTTAGGTCTAAAGTCACAAGCCAAGCATTCTTGCCCAGCATGGGCAGAAGCTGCTGCAAAGTCAACATCTTGAATTTTGGTAATATCCAGGAATGTGTTCAAAATAGATAGGTCCAGCATTGGCCTCCAGGCCTTGTCCTTTCTGGGTACCAAGAACAGTCGTGAGTAAAATCCTTGTCCCTGCTCTTGCTCTGATACTTGTTGAATGGCCCCCATGTCCATGAGGGATGAGACTTGTTTTTATGCCTCTGCCCATTGATTTTTTTGGCATATCTGGCCAGCCATTTGCCTTTGGCAGGGTATGGAAATGGAACTTGTAGCCTTGTGGCACGATATTTAGGACCCACTTGTCCTGGGTTATAATGTGCCAATTTTGAGAAAAAAGTGCTAATTTTCCCCCTAAGGGTGCTGCCAGGAGATAAGTGTTTGGTGCAGGCAGGGGGAAGTCATTGGGACTGTTTCCTGTATGGTTGTGATTTGTCTTCTCCAACTTTGGAGGTCGAAGCCCCCCATTGCTGTGAGCGGTATGAACCTTGCGCATGAGGTCTGCCTCTAGGGCGTCTGGATCTGCCCCTTTGAGGTCTGTCTGACACAGGAAAGGACCAATTCTTTGTTGGCCAGTGTCTATTAAACCTAGATGGCTGTACTTGTAAAAAATCTTTGACCGTTTGCATAGATTTAGCTTTGTCCTCCATTTTCTTTAACACCTCTTCTGCCTTAACACCAAACAAAGTATTATGCTGTAAAGGTGCATCTAATAATTTAACTTTAACATGATCAGGCAGATTTTGTTCCTTTAACCAAACATGCCTCCTAATTACAGAACCTGTAACTGCGGCCTTGCAGGAGGCCTCTAAAGAATCAAAACCACATTGCAAAGTATGCTTTCCAACTCGTTCAGCTGCATGCAATAATAAATCCTGCATTTCCTTGTTTTCTGCACATTCACAGTTTAACAACATTTTCTGTTTAAGCAATGTCATGACATGTTGCTGATATTTGAGCATATGAAACTGACAGTTTAAGGCCCTTATAGCCAAAGTAGCAGATGTGTAAACCTTTTTTCCCCATCTATCCAGTGCCTTAGAATCTCTGTCAGAGGGGGTAGGGTTTTTTGCAGCGGAAGCCTTAACTCCTTTGGGACCCTGAGAAATAGTTTCTGGGTCTGCAGCAGGGTTTTTAAAACGGAATTTATGAGAGTCAAGAACCCTGTAATATCTGTCAGGCTTAACAGGAGCTGGAGATAAGGAGTCAGGGGTAAGACTAGACTCCGAAAACACATTATCTACAATGTCTAACACAGGTGAGATGGCTAGTAGCTTGTGTTGAGGTAGTAAAAGGAAATCCCTGAACCTCTTTTTAGATTCTGAAAAATCTTGGCTCTCCCAGTGGAAATGCTCCCTCATGGTATGTAAGGTTTCCCCAAAAGAATAGTCCTCTGGAGGAGAAGCTGAAGGTATAGATTCTTCAGCATCAGAATCCTCAAAGGGGGAAGAGAATATTCCTGATCAGAAGAGGAATCAGAAGAAATGGAAACCTGATCTGAAGATTCATAGTTAGTCTCTTGCCTAGGCCTCTTATCAGGAGGGGGATGGGAACCCCTGATCAAGGTAATCAAGTCTTCGGCCATTTTGAGCATCTGTTTTTTGGGCATAGAGGCCTGACCACGTGGCTCTTGAGTTTGTTTCTTTGCTTTGGAAGTTGCTTTAGTCTTTGCCTTTGAAGCTGAAGTCGGTTTGATGTAAAGATGTTTAGGTCTGAAAACACCCTCAGAGGTCGGTGCCTGCTCAGTGGCTCCAGACCCATCTGAAGGGATAATATCCGAGGCTCCAATACCTTGAGTTTCCAGTGGCATGGCCGACGCCACGTGGGAGTCGGTAGTGGCCTGCGACTCTAAAGTAGCGGGCGTCAGGGGCTGCGAAAGCACCTCACTGAGGACCGGCGAACCAACGACTGGCTTAGGAGAAGCTTCATCGTTGGTTTCGGGCCTCGGTTGTCTATCACTTTCCTTTCCTTTGCGTTTTTTGTGAACTCCGGTAGTTGGATGGCTATCCAATGACATTTCTGGATAATTAAACCAGCGTCCAAAATAGTTTAAAGCAAAATCATACTGACGTTTAATAGTGCGTTGGTTAAATCTAGCACAAAACAGACAACCAGAAACGTTGTGATCAGGGCCTAGGCAAGGAATACAGTAAGAATGAAAATCCTTATGAGGTATTTGCTTCTCACAAGAAATACAATTATTAACTTTTTCTGACATCAGTCTGGAGCAAGAAAAAAGTTTCCCCAATGGGGTACTTAGCTTTATTGAAGACTTCGGATCTGAAACTCGAACACGAAAATCTCAGGAGTCGGCCGACCGGCACTTGCGAACTGCTTCTGCTTCAGGCACCGCGCGGCAAGAAAGACTGAAGAAAATGGCGTTGGCTGCTTCTTTTATACCCCTGACGACCTGACGTCAGGGAAGGGGCAACAGCAGCCGACGCAGGACCCAAGACTTTGGAATTCAGGCCGGCTGAGGGCAACCTGCCAGCAGGATTACCCAAATGTAATGACTGCAACAGTGAAACACAAAGAACATCATTCTTGAGTAAAAACCTTGTCCTTTTTCCTGTTCTGGTACTGGCTGAATAGCCCCCATATCCATGAGGGGCATAACCTACTTCTGTGCCTCTGTCTATTTGTTTTTTGGCAGGTCCGGCCAACCGTGGAAATGAAATCTGTATCCCTGTGATACTATGTTTAGCACCCACTTGTCCTGGGTTATTAACTGCCAATTTTGAGCAAAAAGTGCTAATTTTCCCCCTAAGGGTGCTGCCAAAAGGTAAGTGCTTGGTGATGGCAGAGGGAAGTCATTGGGACTGTTTTCTGTAGGGTTGCGCTTTATATCCTCTAGATTTGGAGGTAGAAGCACCCCATTGCTTTGACCTGCAAGAATCTTGTGCCTGGTACCTAGAACCTTTAGGGCGTCTGGATTTGCCCCTTTGAGCTCTGTAGGAAACAGGAAAGGACCAATTTTTTGTAGGCTAGTGTCTACTGAATCTTGGTGGCTGCACTTGTAAGAAGTCTTTTACAGTTTGCATAGACTTAGCTTTGTTTTCCATTTTCTTTAAAACCTCTTCTGCCTTAATACCAAACAGAGTATCATGCTGTAAAGGTGCATCCAGTAATTTAGCTTTAACATGATCAGGCAAATTTTGCTCTTTTAGCCAGGCATGCCTCCTAATCACAGATCCAGTAACTGTGGCCCTGCAGGAGGCCTCTAAGGAATCAAAACCACATTGCAAAGTATGCTTTCCAACTTGTTCAGCTGCATGCAATAATTCCTGCAATTCTTTATTTTCTGCACATTCAGAAATCAACATAATTTTCTGTTTCAGTAATCCCATAACATGTTGTTGATATTTGAGC
Source organism: Protopterus annectens (assembly GCF_019279795.1). Taxonomy (NCBI): domain Eukaryota; kingdom Metazoa; phylum Chordata; order Ceratodontiformes; family Protopteridae; genus Protopterus; species Protopterus annectens. The sequence goes on along the minus strand of NC_056736.1, from coordinate 270,958,689 downwards.
ATATGAAACTGGCAGTTTAAGGCCCTAATTGCCAAGGTTGCAGATGTATAAACTTTCTTTCCCCATCTATCCAGTGCCCTTGAATCTCTGTCAGAGGGGGTAGGATTTTTTGCTGTTGAGGCCTTAACTCCCTTTGGACCCTGTGAAATAGTTTCAGGGTCAGCAGCAGGGTTTCTAAATAAAAGTTTGTGTGAGTCAGGGACCCTGTAATATCTGTCAGGCTTGCTGGGAGCCGGAGGTAAGGAGTCAGGCGTCAAGCTTGACTCCAAAAACACATCATCCACAATGTCTAAAACATGGGGTATGGCTAAAGGCCTGTGCTGAGGGAGAAGAAGGAAATCCCTGAGCCTCTTTTTTGATTCAGAGAAATCTTGACTCTCCCAGTGAAAATGCTCCCTCAAAGTATGCAAGGTTTCCCCAAATGAATAATCCTCCGGAGGACAAACAGATGGTATAGACTCCTATGCATCAGAATCCTCATAGGGAGGTATCGATAATTCCTGATCAGAAGAGGAATCAGAAGAAACAGAAACCTGATCTGAAGATTCATAATCAGTGTCTTGCCTAGGCCTCTTATCAGGAGGGGGTTGGGAACCCCTGATCAAGGTAATTAGGTCTTCAGCCATTTTGATCATCTGTTTGTTAGGCATAGCGGCCTGTGCACGTGGCTCATGCGTCATTTTTTTTAGCTTTACAAGTTGCTTTTGTCTTTGGTTTTGCAGCTGTCGTCGGTTTTATATAAAAATGTTGAGGCCTGAATACACCCTCAGAAGCCGGTGCCTGCTCAGTGGCTCTGGACCCATCCGAGGGAGAGACATCCGTGGGTACAATACTTTGAGTATCTTGTGGCGTGCCGGACTCCACATGGGTCTCGGTAGGGGCCTGCGACTCAAAAGTAGCGGGTATCAGGGGCTGTAAAATTGCCTCACTGAGTACTGGCGAACCGGTGACTGGCTAATGAGAAGCTTCGTCATCAGTTTTGGACCTCGAAAGTCTGTCTCTGTCCTTTTCTTTGTGTTTTTTGTGTACTGCGGTAGTTGGATTGCTATCCAACGACATTTCAGGGTAGTTAAATCTGGTTCCAAAATATTTTGAGGCAAAAATATACTGACGCTTAATAGTGCATTGGTTAAATCTAGCACAAAACCGACAGCCAGGCATGTTGTGATCAGGGCCTAGGCAAGGAATACAGTATAAATGGAAATCCTTATGAGGTATTTGCTTCCCACAAGTAATACAATTATTAACTTTTCTGACATCGGTATGGAGCAAGAAAAAGTTTCCCCAACGGGGTACTTAGCTTTAGTGAAGACTTCGGTTCTGAAACTCGAACTCGAAAATTTCAGGAGTCAGCCGACCAGCACTTGCGAACTGCTTCTGCTTCGGGCACCGCGTGGCAAGAAAGACTAAAGAAAATGGTGTCGGCTGCTTGTTTTATACGCCTGACGACCTGATGTCATGGAAGAAGAGACAGCAGCCGACACAGGACCCAAGACTTTGGAATTCAGGCCGACTGAGGGTAACCTGCCAGCAGATTACCCAAATGTAATGGCTGCAACAGTGAAACACGAAGAACATCTAAATTTAATGTTGTAGATACTATCATGGAAATTAAATTATATATTAAAAAGTTAAATTTAGCCTTACATTTTAGAAATAATGATCAACAGTATGTACATGATGAATTAAAGAAGAAAAGCACCTCTGTACCGCCCACCCATCCCAATTTGGTCATTTTTGAAAAATCAGTGACAAATGGATATATATATATAAAATTTACAAACAAGTGGGAAAATGGAAGTTTCATGACAATTTATCTGAAGGTGAGAGGGATGTGTTGGTTCATTTAATTAACAACAAAGATATGAGTCATGAAACCGGATAAGGGGGATGGCGCAGTTTTGTATAATTCCTTAAATTATATTAATGAGATGTATAAGATTTTATATGAAACAGGAAATTATGAAACTGTGTCCATTAATGAGATTAATATAGGATACAAAAGTACAGTTGTGTACCTACCATAAATGTAGATGTTCGAGTGTATTCACTGTTGCAGTCATTACAATTGGGTGATCCTGCTGGCAGGCTACCCGCAGTCGGCCTGAATTCCAAAGTCTTGGTCCGGCGTCGGTTGCTGTCGCCTCTTCCCTGACGTCAGTGCGCCAGGGGTATAAAAGATGCAGCTGATGCCATTTTCTTCAGTTTTTCTTGCCCCAGATGTTAGGTGCCCCCAAAAGGGTAGGCTAAAATTATGCCAATGTTCATGCATGTACTAAAGTAATCTTTTCCTTCATCTACAAGCAAATACACCACATAGGTTGTATAGAATAGAGAAGTACAGATAAGTCCCAACAAAGAAAAGGGGGATGGAGGGAGGGTAACCTGGACTGCAACAGTGGATACACTCGAACATCTACATTTATGGTAGGTACATAACTGTACTATGTTCATCGTGTTTCACTGTTGCAGTCATTACAATTGGGTTGAATCCCAAAGCAAAGGTTGGGAGGCTGGGGCTTAACAGGATTAGGACAGGCTATGAGGCCCTGCAGAACTCCAGTGGCAAAGCCTGCCCTGGATTTAGAGTAGAGAGGTAAGTGGTAGTGCTTTGTAAAAGTGTGCACTAAACTCCTAAGTTGCAGCCTCTAAAATGTCTTTGGTTGGTACTCCTCTGAGGAAGGCTGCTGAAGTGGCTGCTGCTCTGGTTGAATGTGGCCTAATGCCTTTAGGCACTGATTTGCCATGTTGTGAATAGCAGAAACGAATGTAGTAGTCTATCCATTTTGAAATAGTCTGCTTTGAGATAGCCTTTCCTTGTGATCCTGCAGCATATGCTACTACAAGTTGTTCAGTCTTTCTGAAAGCTTTGGTTCTGTCCAAGTAGAAGTGTAGTTGTCTGTGTATGTCCAAAGAATGCAGGAGTCTCTCACCCTTATTCTCTGGGTTTGGATAAAAGGTAGGCAAATGAATGGTTTGGTTAAGGGCCACACTGGACACCACCTTAGGCATAAATGTCGGGTTCGTCCTCAGAGAAACCATGTCTGGATGGAAAATGATAAAAGGTTCCACAGCCATGAGTGCCTGTAACTCTGAAACTCGTCTTGCAGAGGTTATTGCTAGGAGCAGAGGAGTTTTCCAGGATAAAAACTTTATATCAGCTGCAGAGGCTGGCTCAAGAAGGAGGCAGTGTGAGTTTTTCCAAGACATAATTGAGGTCCCATGCAGGTATTGGTGCTCTCCTTCGAGGTCTTATGTTTTTGGCCCATCTGAGGTACTGCCTTAATAATGGATGAGAAAAAATAGGTGTTTCTGTATTGTAACGAGCTGAAATGGCAGAGACATGAATCTTAATTGATGAAAAGGATAGGCCTTTGTCCAGCATCTCAGTTAAGTATTGCAAAATCTGAGGAATATTTGGTGCAATCGTGTCAATCCCTTGTGCCTGGTTCCAGGCACAAACTCTCTTCCATTTTTCTGCATAAGATTTTCTGGTACTAGGCCTTCTGGCCTCCAAAATAACATCCATCACTGCTTTAGAGAGAGGTGTGTTTTGAATGGTTACATTATCTGCCATGCTGCCAGATTTAAGGTCCTGAGTTGGCTGTGCAGGATCTGATTGTTTTGTTGGGTCAGTAAGTGAGGAATTTGAGGCAATGTCCAGGCTGGACATTGAGACAAGTTCTTTAGGATTGGGTACCAGTGCTGGCGGGGCCAGTCTGGGGCAATCAGTATCATTTTTGGCTTCTCTTGTCTGACCTTTAGGAGTACCTTGGGGAGGAGAGGCAGTTGAGGAATGGCATATACTGTTAAGTTTTTCCAGCTGAGAGATAGAGCATCCACTTTCCATGCTTGCTTGTGATAAGTCCTTGTGCAGAATGTATGTAGTTGGCAGTTGTGAGGGGATGCAAATAGATCTATGTCCGGGCATCCTCATTTCCTTGTTATCATGCTGAATACTTGTGGATTCAATTTCCACTCGTGGGAATCCATAAGGTTTCTGCTTAGTTCGTCTGCCAGAGTATTTATCCTTCCTGGCAGGAATTGTGCTTGCAGATGTACTTGGTAAGTCAATGCTGTGTCCCACAAAGTCATGGCTAGTCTGCATAGGGGGTAGGAATGTGTGCCTCCCTGCTTGTTTATGTACCAGATGACTGTAGTATTGTCCGTCTTTATCAGCAGCTGTCCTGGATGAAATAGATTCTTGAAGGCTGTCAGGGCATTCTGAACAGCTAGCATCTCTTTTTGATTGATATGTAGATGCATTTGGCTTGCAGGCCATGTGCCCTGAATACATTTTCCTGCCATGTGGGCACGCCAGCCATAATCTGATGCATCTGTTGTTAATGTCTGCCTGGCTGTGGGTAAAGTAAATGGCTGTCCCTTGTTGTGGTGACAGGCCTTTGACCACCATCGAAAATCCTGTTGCAGGCAGGGAATGAGTGTAATTATTGTTTCCAGGCTGTGGCAATGTTGAGTCCAAACACTTTTTAGATACCATTGTAGTTTCCTCATATACAGTCTTGCATATGGAATTAGCAGAATGCAGGATGCCATGAAGCCCAAAGCCTGCAGAATTTTTCTTGCAGATAATTGGGTCTTTGTTGCCAACATTTTGAAATAAGTGGTCAGTTGCCTTTGCTTATCTGGCGTGAGATAAGCCATCTGGGCAGCTGTATTTAAGCTTGCACCCAGGAATATTATCTTTTGAGAGGGTACTAGTTTTGATTTCTTTTCGTTTACTGTGTACCCTAGGCATATTAGTAATCTTTTCACAAACGCCAGATGCTGTAGTAGAATGTCCTTGTTCTCTGCTTGAATAAGACAGTTGTCCAAGTATGGGTATATTTGTATTCCTCTTTGTCTGCAAAAAGCAATTACTGGTGCCAGGCACTTTGTGAAGACCCTGGGCACAGCAGATAAGCCAAAGGGCAGTGCAGAGAATTGGTAGTGCATTGAGCCAGCTATGAATCTGAGGTATCTTCTGCATGACTGTCTGATTGGGACATGCAGGTATGCCTCTTTTAGGTCTAAAGTCACAAGCCAATCCTTCCTGCCCAACATGGGCATAAGCTGCTGCAGAGTTAACATTTTGAATTTTGGAATATCCAGAAATGTGTTTAGAATAGACAGGTCCAGTACTGGTCTCCAGGCTTTGTCCTTTCTGGGCACCAAGAAAAGACGAGTAAAATCCTTGTCCCTTCTCTTGCTGTGGTACTCGCTGAATGGCCCTCATGTCCATGAGGGATGAAACCTGCCTTTGTGCCTCTGCCCATTGATTGTGTGGCAGGTCTGGCATACCATTTGCCCTTGGCAGGGCGTGAAAGTGGAACCGGTAGCCTTGTGACACTATATTCAAGACCCATTTGTCCTGGGTGATCATGTGCCAATTTTGTGAAAAAAGTGCTAGTTTTCCCCCTAAAGGAGCTGCCAAAAGATAACTGCTTGGTGCTGGCAGGGGAAAGTCATTGGGACTGTTTCCTGTATGGCTGTGATTTATCTTCTCCGCTTGTGGAGGTAGAAGCACCGCATTGTTTAGACCGGTAGGAGCCTTGGGGCTGGGATCTGCCTCTGGGGCATCTGTTTCTGCCTCTTTGTGGCCTGTCTGACACTGGAAAGGACCAATTCTTTGTAGGCCAGTTCCTGCTAAATCTGGGTGGCTGTACCTGTAAGAAATCCTTGACTGTTTGCATAGATTTAGCTTTGTCTTCCATTTTCTTCAACACCTCTTCTGCTTTAGCACCAAATAAAGTATCATGCTGTAATGGAGCATCTAATATTTTTGCTTTAACATGATCAGGCAGATTCTGTTCCTTTAACCAAGCATGCCTTCTAATGACAGAGCCTATAACAGCAGCCCTGCAGGAGGCCTCCAGAGAATCAAAACCACATTGCAAAGTATGCTTTCCCACTTGTTCAGCTGCATGCAATAAATCCTGCATTTCTTTGTTTTCTGCACATTCAGAATTTGTCAACATTTTCTGTTTAAGCAGTGACATAATATATTGCTGATATTTAAGCATATGAAACTGACAATTTAAAGCCCTTACAGCCAAGGTAGCAGAAGTGTAAATCTTTTTCCCCCATCTATCCAGTGCCCTTGAATCCCTGTCAGAGGGGATAGGGTTTTTTGCAGTGGAAGCTTTGACCCCTTTGGGACCCTGAGAGATAGTTTCTGGGTCAGCAGCAGGGTTTTTATAAAGAAATTTATGGGAATCAGGAACCCTGTAGTATCTGTCTGGTTTAACAGGAGCAGGAAGTAAAGAGTCAGGAGTCAGACTGGACTCTGAAAATACATCATCTACAATGTCTAAAACAGGAGGAATAGCAAGGGGCCTGTGCTGATGAAGTAAAAGGAAGTCTCTGAGCCTTTTCTTAGATTCTGAATAATCTTGGCTCTCCCAGTGGAAGTGCCCCTTCATGGTATGCAGGGTCTCACCAAAAGAATAATCCTCAGGAGGAGAGGCTGAAGGGATAGATTCTTCAGCATCAGAATCCTCATAGGGAGGAAGAGAGTATTCCTGTTCAGAGGAGGAATCAGAGGAAATGGAAACCTGATCTGAAGATTCATATTCTGTCTCTTGCCTAGGCCTCTTATCAGGAGGGGGATGGGAACCCCTGATCAAAGTAATTAGGTATTCGGCCATTTTAAGCATCTGTTTTTTAGGCATGGAGACCTGTCCATGGGATTGCTGTACTTGTTTCTTTGTCTTTAGAGGTGCTTTAGTCTTTGCCTTTGAAGCTGAAGTCATATAACTGTGTAGGCCTGAAAACACCCTCAGAAGCCGATGCCTGCTCAGTGGCTCCGGACCCATCTGAGGGAATAGTTTCCGAGGGTCCAATACCTTGAGTTTCCAGCGGCCTAGTCGGCTCCATGTGGGAGTCGGTAGCAGCCTGTGGCTCTGAGGTAGCGGGCGTCAGGGGCTGAGAAAGCGCCTCACTGAGAACCGGCGACTGGCTTAGAAGAAGCCTCGTCGTCAGTTTTGGACCTCGGATGCCTTTCTTTTTCTTTTTCCTTGCATTTTTTGTGAATTGCGGTAGTCGGATGGCTATCCGACGACATTGTGTAATTAAATCTTCGGCCAAAGTAGTGAAATGCAAAATCGTACGAACGCTTAATAGTGCATTGGTTAAATCTAGCACAAAACTGACAATTAGCAACGTCGTGATCAGGGCCTAGGCAAGGAATGCAATAAGAATGGAAGTCCTTATGAGGTATTTGCTTCCCACAAGAAATACAATTATTAACTTTTTCTGACATTGATCTGGAGCAAGAAAAAAAGTTTCGCCAACGGGGTACTTAGCTTTAAATGAGGACTTCAGATCTGAAATTCGAACACGAAAATCTCAGGAGTCGGCTGACCGGCACTTGTGAACTGCTTTTGCTTCAGGCACCGCACAGCAAGAAAGACTGAAGAAAATGGCGTTGGCTGCATCTTTTATACCCCTGGCACACTGACGTCAGGGAAGAGGCGACAGCAACCGACGCCGGACCAAGACTTTGGAATTCAGGCCAACTGCGAGTAGCCTGCCAGCAGGATAACTCAATTGTAATGACTGCAACAGTGAAACACGATGAACATCGTATTGATTTAAGTCTTGAGGAATTTTTGTTGGACAATCGTATCACTCTTGAGCTGTACAATTATTTGAAGGTGGAACACCTTATTCTTGCAACTATAGTGGGTATATCTAAAATCCACAAAAGCATTACTCAGCCTCCCTTTCACCCTATTGTGCCAGGCAGTCATTCTAAAGTGTATCCATTAGGTGTGGTCATAGATAGATGGTTAAAACCTATATATACTAACATCCCACATTTGATTAAAGATTCATGGGCATTTCTGGCAAATTTAACTACTAATATATGGAAAGAGAATTTAATTTTTATTACCATATATGTCATAGATTTATTTTCATGTATACCCAAACAACATGGTCTAAATAATTTCTATAACATTTTAAGACATTTTTCTACTCTGGAATCGGATAAAATAAGTTTAGTTATGGAAATTATGTCTATGGTATTAGATCACAATTATATACATTTTGAAGGGGAGAATTTCAGACAAACCAGGGGGGTGGCTATGGTGGCAGCTTGTGCCCCCATTTTCGCCAACCTGGTTATGCTGGAATGGGAAACTACTAAGCTATTTTGTAGCAGTTATTATAAACATGTGGTATATTACTCCAGGTTCCTGGATAATATTTTTATATTATGGACTGGATCTATGGAGAGTATTCGGTCATTTATTGATTTTTTGAACAGTACAAGTACGTTTTTAAAATTTACTTTTACTTGTAGTTCAGAAGGTATATCTTATTTGGACACATATATTTCCAGTTCTAGTCGTGGTTTTCAGTCTAGAATATTTAGGAAAAGTACCTTTTCAAATAGTTATTTGGAATACACTAGCAATCACCCTAGAAACATGATGAAGAATATATATATAAGGGACGATGTATTAGAGCTGCCCACATGACATCTATTTATGAAGATATGATACATGAAGTTAATTATATTAAAACTTTGTTCATGTCTAGGGGTTATCCCATGTTTATGTTGAATGATGTTACCAGTTATGTAGTGGGTGAATGGAGAAAGAAATATCCCCCTTTATTAGGTAAAGAATTGGATAAAAATCTGGGAACTGTGGAGAAATGTACTGTTAAGCAATATAATAGAGCTTGTGTACTGGAATACTCCCTATATGTTAAATATATAAAGAATGTAGTGAGGAAGAATTGGAATATAACAGTGGTGGATCAAGAGATAAAGAAAATATTAGGCGGCGTACCAATATTTGTCCATAAAATAGGAGCTAACATAAAGAAGAAATTAGAGACTGGACCCATATTAGGAATTAGAAGGATCAGAGTAAACATACTAGCAAATGTAGTTGTTGTAGGCAGTGTTATGCGATATTGGATATGGCTGGGGTGACTTTAGAGAATATTACTAGGACTAGTATTAATTTTAGGCTTGGTAATTGTAATAGTAGAAATGTGATTCATATAGCTAAATGCATGTCATGTCCTGGTTACTATATAGGTAAGACAGAACGTCAGTTTAAAAAGAGAATTTATGATCACCTACATAGTATTAGAACTAAGGACATGAATAATGCATTATATAGGCATATAGCAAAACATGGAGATACTCATACATTTAAGTTTGCGATAATAGATTAAGTTACAGTAGGCCCACGTGGAGGTAATATTAACGCCCTCCTCGGTAAGAGAGAAATTATGTGGCAAATACTAACTGATGCTGCTAGAGAACCAGGACTCAATGAGTATATTACCATAAAGCCTATTTTGCAATTACACTAGTTTAGTTTGGAAGACACACCCCATTATGTGCGTATATGTGTATGTATGTGTATATATATATATATATATATATATATATATATATATATATATGGGTATGTAACATTTATATACATATATATATGTGTGATTATATATATGTATATATGTATGTTTATACATTTTTTGTATACTTAGATTTATAGTTTTACATTTATTATACATATTATGTAAGTTAGGAATTTCATGAGGATGTCTTATAGTATTAATATGGTTAGATATGATTGTTTTGATATTTCATTGAAATGTACTGGTCATTATGTATTCAGCTTCTCAATATGTACTCAACTATTTATAACAATTTTATTCATGCATTTTTATTTATGCATTTATATACTTATTAGTATTTATATATGTAATATTATTTATTATTATTTACACTGATTATTATTTAATGAATATTATTGTTGAATGGACACGGAATGAGCATTTTTGTATGTGATTATATGAATGGTTAAAATGGGCACAGTGTCACTTTAAATTTTGTGTATGGAGTGACTTTTGGCGCCAAAAGGTTTTTAAATATTTTAATGAACAGTTGTGATTCATTCTGATGACGTCCACCTTAGTGTGGATGAAAGCGCTTAATGTTAATGTGTTTGTGCTGTTAGTGGTTCATTAAAGAAGTATTTTCGTGTACATCGTGCATTTGGCTTTTGTTCGGTGTTTACTGCACATCCGTTACCTAATTTTGGTTTCAACTTTCGTTTTGTGGATTTTTCTGTTTTTGCAAGCTGTTTCCTTGGTTTTCTAAGGTTATGTGGGAGAAAATGATTAACAGGATTACTGATAAGATCAAGTGCAGCAGAATATTTGAATCCCATGACAGACCGTAAGGTCTCATAATTTTAAGATTCTTGATTAGTGATCTCTGCTTAAATATTTCCTTATGCCGTTACTCTAGCTAAGATGTTCCCAGGAGTGGACAGTAACTGTTGGAGATGTGATGAATAGAACAGAACAGAATAGAACATAATTTGTTAATACAGAATAATACCATGTTATTAACCTCGTCTTTCTTTTTAATATGTAACACTACAACGCCAAATGCTGCCTTTTGCAGTCATTTAAAAATGTTCTATCTTGCTTCACCCATCACTATAAAGCAAATTGTTACAGCCATACTCAGAAAAATATGTTTTCTCCTTGTGGGCATTAATATGCACTGTGCAAAGCAATGCTACTTTCAGTGCCCATTCTGCAAGAAAAAGAAAGGTAATAAACATTATACCATTATTGTAGTACCTTCCATACAACTACTTCATGCATTTTTATTCACCCTATGCCTGGATATCAAAGAACATTGCAAAGTTAATGAGTCTCACTGAGGGCTTTACTTGGAATTATTATGAGGCAGGTACTAAGAAGAGAAGGGAATGCAGCCAATGTAAAATTCAAAGAGCAGTTTTTGAACTGCCAGCATCAGCAAAGGCCTTCAGTGCTGAATACTACAGTTCCGCAAATATTAATCAAATGTACATAAGCGCTGACATCATATTAATTAAAATAATTCATATTTATCAATTTCCTTCTCTCACTCTGTGCGTCTTTTTACGCTTCACCTGCTCTTCTTCTGTGGTATGGCTCTAGTTAGACGGATTTCTGTAGGCTTGTTGCAGTTCTCTTTCTGATGCCCTTTCAAGCTTCCAGTTCTCCTCTCCCTCTGGGAAAAACAGTATCCAACTCAAGTTCTAAGTCATACCTGCAATCCTACTTCAGCAACGTGCAAACCCTCTTCACATCAGAGCATGGGATTAAAAAGGAGAGTAAAAGAGAAGCAATGAAAAGTAAGAGCTATTATGTAAAACCTGACTGAAAGCTGCATACGAAAAGCTGTATTAAAGGTGCTACACTAACAGGAAGCTGAGATGTAATGTTTACTTCCTTTTTTGTGTTTAGTGAAATAGAAGAAAGAGGAATAGTTCACTTTGTTGTCCACTTCAAAAGAACAGAGGAAATGTATGTAATGCATTCCTGGTATTTATTTAGGTGACTTTATTTGTGATATGCAGACAAAAAAAAAATAACAGTGTTGAAAGACCTCCACTAAATATCCATAGTGCAAACAAAAGAAAAGAATGCCTTATCCCTCTTTTCCCTCCTCAGTCAGCAAACAATGAAGACTTTCAAGTACATTTGCTAAACTGCCAGCATCAGCACAATAGATTGCCAGGGTTGAATATTAATGTTACACAAGCATTTCTCACATACCCATAACTACTTGAACCATAGTAAATCTAGAAAAAAATTATTTTGACCGCCCTTGGTTTCTTTCTCTCAGTTTCACATGCAGTCTTCTAGCACCATAAATCTTCGGTTACAATGATTTTGCAGGTTTGGCAGAATCGTTCTATTCTGTTACAAATTTGGCAGGCTCTGTTCTAAGACTCCAGGTCTCCCTTCTCTGCAAGAAATAAAGGAGAGTCTGCAACCCACTCCAAGTACTTTATTTTTTAACATGCTCCCTTTCCTCTAGCATGGGGATAAAAAGGAGCACAATGGAGAAGCAAGGGAAACTAGAGCTATTTTGTGGCACCTATTGGGTGGAGAAGCATGCAAAACAGCATGTAAATGCTGTACAAGATGCAGTGATGTTCTACAAGTCATGAAAGTGTCTGAGCCATACCTATTAAAATGAGTCCTACAAAACAATTTCCTTCTCTCTCTGCTATTCTCTTTTTCACGCTTCATGTGTGGCTTTCTTGTGCTTTAAAACTTCAGCTACCCTGATTTGTACAGGTATGGAACAATTTTCATATTTAACTTTGCATCCTGTGGGCTGTGTTCTCTGTTATTCTTCCAAGGCTCCAGTTCTCCCCTCCCTGCATAAAACACAGGAGCTGGTGCAAGTTCAGTCATGTCTGCCACCTCCTCTAAGAAGTATTTTACCTTTCTGGTAAACTATGAGACCCGCTTTCCAATACAGCACAGGAACAGAAAGAAGAAAAGGGGATAATTTACATGCTGTGATACCTGACTGAGGAGTGCATATAACACTTGACAGAGGCTGTATGAAAGGTACTGCACTAAAAAAGTTGTGAAGTAATGACAATTTCTATTATTGTATTTAATCAAGTATAAGTAAGAGGAATCTTTCACTTTATTTTACATGATGTGTGTGTGTGTGTGTGTGTGTGTGTGTGTGTGTGTGTGTGTGTGTGTGTGTGTGTGTGTGTGTGTGTGTGTGTGTATGTGTGTGTCTAAACAGTTCTTCCCAGATCAATGAACAATATTTGTTGTTAATCCAACTGTTGTAAACGGACAGAAAAAATGTATACAGAATATTCCTGGTAGTTACTTATTAAAAGCATATTGACCCAAAATCTAACAATGTTCTAGCCGTTCAGGTGACATTGAGGGATAAACCCTGACTACAGCCCAGATTACCTGGGTTCTGTTATTGGCAGGGAGGGATGGGCATACCCTTACGGGGGGAGGGGGACATCTGTTGATAATGCTACCTAAAGGGGAGGTGTGGTCCAAAGAGTGGAGTTGCCCTCAGATGTGTGTCAATGAGATCAGGGCAGGGGGTAGGGAAAATGGGTAGGTGAAACAACAAAACAGCTAGAAGATGGACAACAGACCCCTAGGAAGCCCATAGGCTCATTGATGGCCTCAGCTTAAAATTTGGGCTTTGGACCAGGGGTGAAATGAAGTGCTGGTATACCCAGCAAAGAACATGAGGCAATGGGTCAGAATAGGAATGGGGGGAATCTAACAATGTTCTAATTTATTACTGTCGCACAAAGGATGTTCAATAGAAACCCATTGCGCAAATGCAAGAAATAAATAAACATTTTGTCAGAGCTTTTCATTAGTCCAGCACCTTACTCAGAAATGGCATTCATGTTGAGGCAATGTCATACCAATAATCTATGCTAATAAACTAGTAATGAGGGAAAGTATCTTCACCCTTTCTTCATCTTCCCATCACTGTCTCATCTCATGCACAATGTACAAAACGGAATATTTAAAAATACAACATATGTACTCAAAAATCAAAATACATTATTGAATCAGTGTTTCATTTATAATTCAGTTAACAACCACAGATTACTTACTCACAAATCGGTGTAATAATATGACACTGACTATTGAAACAGAATTAGCAGCAGTAAGCAAAATTATCGACGACCATAAACGATCTCTTAAGTCTAAAATAAAAACAAAATGCAGCCCATTAGACTAATTATAGTTTGTCGACTAAAACAATTATATACTTAGTTTAATCTAACAATGATGAGTCTTTGATACTTTTATTTTCCAAACAACATACTGCAGACAACAGATTTCACTTTTGCACTAATTAACAATAAATAAACTGCTCATGATGACCGTATAGCTTCTTCCTTGTATCCTACAGTTCTACCTATTTAAAAAAAAGGTAAAAACAAGTAACTGTCAATGTGGTTAGCAACATTTGCTGTTTTGAAAACAATCATTTAAAAAATAAGATTATGTAATCCTTGCAAACTTAGTTTTTTTTTCTCATTTAGTTCATCCTCCTTTATATGCATAAAGTATTTTAATCACTACATTTCTAACATTACAGAGGGTGAAAAAGGACAAAACATTTTTAGATGTTTTAGATTTTTTAGATGTTCATCTTGAATGTCTTCATATAGTAGATTTGATTGCAGAATTCAGTTTTTCTAATGTAGTAATCACCATAGCTTTATTAAAAGAAATATACCAAGAAGCCAAATTATTAGAGCCTCTCATATGGTCAGTGATGATCACCAGTTTCAGGGAAAAATTGTTTATTACTTCTTTATTTGCAGCTACGGGTTATAAAGTTGATTTTATTGAGAAGGCTGCTCAAGAAATTATTTCTGAGAGAGAGGAACAATTTGGACCTGTTCTTAGGAAAGGATTTAAAAGTAAAAAAAAGTGGTTGGCATTGCAATTGATGTTACAGTAAATACACAAACCCAAACGTTTTGTATACACATTTTAGTACATTTCTATATCAAGAAAATAATTATAAGCAACTGGAAAATTTTTACTGGAAACACACTATACAGAATCTTTGGGGATAGTCCTTCTTTGTTTATAAGAAAAACACATTTATCAAATAAATGTTAGAAAGTGACCATACTAAAATCCATACACCAACCACCAACACTTCCTCTGGCCAAACTTCACATGAGAAAGTTTTAGTGGTTTCTGAAGTCAGTGCGGCTCCAACATGCTCATATTCTAGACTTTGTATTTCCTCTTCTTCCTTGTCTCAGACAGGAACTTCACTGGTGGGTTTAGTAACTGTCTCTGAATCCAGGTATTCCTTTTCATCCCCCTCTTCCCGATCAGGAACTATTCACAGATGCTTTAGATATGGGATGGGGGTAATATTTGGCTCCCTGAAGGTACAGTGGGTGTGGTTGCCTCATCAGCAGAAGAAGCACATTAATGTCAAAGAGATGAGAGCTCTTCTGTTGGCTCATCGGGCCATTCATCCTCTTTTCTAAGATTTTCACAGACAATACCACATGACGTGGTATATCAACAAACAGAGAGGAACGAGATCTTATCTTCTTTGCCGGCTGGCACTTCTGGTATGGCAGCCTGCTGTCAAGTATCAAGTGACTCTTCAGGCAGTTTATATCCCTTCCAGTCAAAACATTGTAGCAGATCATCATTACCTTTGTGTGGAATCTATCCTTCACAGTGGCACTTGCCTGTCTTGGATGACATGTAACCTCAACAGAAGAAGGAGTAACAAAAGAAAAAAAAATAACCCCAACAGGGCACTTATCTGAAAAAGCTGAAACAGCAACAACTCAGGTAAGCAGACCACAGTATGAGAAGGCGTTCAGACTGACGGCAAAGACAGGTAGGTACGTGTGGACATCACTTTTATGGCCTACATTTACTGCTGGCCTAAGTGCGACATCCCACACACCTTGCAGTGGTAAATGTCGATAGTATACTGGCCGGATGTCAGATCGCCCTTAGCCTGGAATCCCTCATGTTACAGAACACTGAAGCAGAGGAACAGAAGGACATCATGATAAATGTATCCTTTGTTTGGCACATATGTCTCTAATGGACACAGGCATCTTGTAAATGGTTCATCTCCCAGGCCCCTGCTTATAAATGTTTCATCTCCCAAGATCCTGCTTACACTTATCAAGGGTACCAGAAATTGTCAGAGATTTGTGATGCATGGCTAGGCTAAAAAAGGCCGTTGTGGTTGTTAGCCCTTGTGGTTGTTAGCCTTGCAAACACCTATGAACCTAAGGCACAGCACCTGTCTTTATCAAATCTACTTCAAGGTGCCACATCTGAAAAGTTAGCTCTCAACAAGGTGGCCTGGCCATCAGTGGTTTCCAAAAACTGGATGCTCAACATAGTTGGCAGAGGTTAAAGGTGGCAGTAAAAAGAACATCAGTCTCCATTCAAAGGGGTTCCCCCTACCCACCAGACCAGTATTTATTATCTCCTACACTCTCACAAATGCTGAACTCAGGGATCCTTCTTTTTCAATATGAATGCTTCATGGTGACCCTGGACTTGAAGAATACATATCATCATATCCCCAATGCTTAACACTTGAGGAGATATTTGATTTGTTACATCTGGTTCACAGTTGTCCTTTCTGCTATTCACTGCACCTCGAGTGTTTAGCACATGCCTTGCCTGAGTAGTGGCCCACTGTTGCACTCTTGGTATTCACATCCTTCCTTACTTGGATGACGTGCTGAACTGTGCAGCCTGCTTCCAGGAGTTTAGAATCTCTAGAGAAGGTCTTGAACTTACTCCCCCAGCTAGGGTTCAAGTTCAACCTTCAGAATTTGTGCCTGACACCCTCATATAGACTTGTCTTCCTAGAGTGCTTTATCAACTCCAGCAAAATAATGGCCTTTCTTCCTACAGACCAGATCCTGTCTTACAGGATGGTGCTTCAAGAATTCTCCCGGAGGAATGACGCCTCAGCAATGGCATCCATGATTCCCATGATAACACAGAATCATCTCCACATGAGGAAAATTCAATGGTATGTCCATAATTGTTGGACCCAGCACCTACACTTCCTGGAATATCAGTTGCAAAGGTTTCCCTTCATCAGGTGAAAGATACAGTGGTGATGAGCACAGCTGAGTATCAACCCACAACTTCCCTTCTTCCTACCTGTGCTGGCACAATCTGTCCAGACAGGTTTGTCTGACTTTGCTTGGGGAACGGTGTCAATGGGAGTGCAAGTGCAGGC
This sequence comes from Protopterus annectens, assembly GCF_019279795.1. Classification (NCBI taxonomy): domain Eukaryota; kingdom Metazoa; phylum Chordata; order Ceratodontiformes; family Protopteridae; genus Protopterus; species Protopterus annectens. The sequence goes on along the minus strand of NC_056736.1, from coordinate 270,942,107 downwards.
CACTTGAGGGCCCAAGAATGCAGGGAAGCACATCAATATCCGTCTCTATTGTCCAGATTTTGGCAGAATGTCCAGATTTTTGCATTACATTATTGGTTTGTTCCTCACAAAATTTGTGTTTTTTCTGGCAAAGTGAGGATTGAAATCACTAAATAATGACCTGTATTTGAGTTTTAGACTTCATATCCTTCAGAAAAGTGCATATTTACATGAATCCTGTGAGTCTAGCAAATTTCTAAGTTAATAAGAGCAATGTTTAAAATACGTCCTTATTTTTAGGCCATTGTCCCACCATTATATGTTAGGCTTTGTCCAGATTTCTTGTGCTAAGAAGTTGAAAGGTACAGATTTCATACTTTGAAACTACTTCACCACTTATGGACTCTGGGTCCTCTTCTTGTGGTTATGGACAACACCACAGTGATGTGATATCTCAGCAAACAATGGGGTAAAAGGTCATACACTCTAGCTGGTTGGCAATGATGGCCTGGGATAGTACAGTTATGTACACTTACCATAAATGTAGATGTTCGAGTGTATTCACTGTTGCAGTCATTACATTTGGGTAATCCTGCTGGCAGGTTGCCCTCAGTCGGCCTGAATTCCAAAGTCTTGGGTCCTGCGTCGGCAGCTGTCGCCCTTTCCCTGACGTCAGGTCGTCAGGGGTATAAAAGACGCAGCCGACGCCATTTTCTTCAGTTTTTCTTGCCCCAGATGTCAGGTGCCCCCTAAAGGGTAGCCAAAATTTATTTATATATATATATAAAAATACATGCAGCAATATAAACTTTACCTTCATCTACAAGCAAATACACCACATAGGTTGTATAAATCAGAGAAGGAAAGATAAGTTCCAGCAGAAAGAAGGGGGATGGCGGGTGGGTAACCTGGACTGTAACAGTGAATACACTCGAACATCTACATTTATGGTAAGTGTACACAACTGTACTATGTTCTTCGTGTTTCACTGTTGCAGTCATTACATTTGGGTAGAGTCCCAAAGCTATGGTTATATATAGGGGAAACAAAAAGAACGTTAGCAGAAAGAATTAAAGAACATATTAGGGATGTAAGGAATAATAAAATAAACAGCCCTATTGCTGAACATTTCAATTCTGTACATTTTGGTAATATAGATCATATAAAAGTTTCCATATTGGAACATGTTCCTCTTTACTATAATAATATAGAGTGGCAGAAAAATATATTAAGACAAAAAGAATCTATCTTGATCATGAAATATGGGACTTTACAACCATATGGTATGAATAAGGAATGCAATTGGCAAAGTCTTATTTAAGAAACGTAGCTTTAAAAATGTATTATTAATGAGACTTAATTACTTGATTGTATAATTAATTAATTGTTTTATTTCATTCTGTATATATTGGGAAGTTTTATATGTCTGACTGTTTTACTCTGTAAAGGCTGTTGGCCGAGGCGCTAGAGACAAGATTTGTTCAGAATAAATTTTATCTTTTTGAAAAGTAGAGCTGGGACTCACTGTTGGTCTTTGTTGTTGCTGCTTATAATTACTACTTCTTGCTTGTTGTTTTATAATGACAAGTGAGTCCATGTGCTCCTTTCCACGTATCTTCAGAGAAACTGGTATGGAGATGTTTAATCGGAATGGTGAAAATACTGGTCGCACAAATGTTATACCTATTAATGATGCTGATACATCGACTACAAAAATTGCTATGCCAGAAGTTTCAGGTGGATCCAGTCTGGGTATTATAAAAAAATGGGAGAATTCCCGCAAAAGAACTACAACTAATCCGTTTGCTATGGTGGGAAAAAAGAACTTTATTTCCGATAATCCGGATGCACAAGATCTGTGTTCTAAACTGGAGAGACTTATCTTTAAAGAAACATCAACATTCTATAATATCGGCAGCCTAGAAAGGTATGTTGAACTTGACATTACACCCCGAGGTCTAAGGTCCATTAAGAATCCATCTACACCATTTGATCTTACAAATGAGATGGAGCTTAAATTTCATGAAAGATGGATAGCGGCTGCACATCGGTGCAGCTTAGAATGGGTGTCAATTTTGATTGAAAGGGACAATATGAAAAAAGACAAACTGGTTGTGGAAACTAAACAAGTTTGTGAACAGTTAGTGAATATTACATCCAACTCTACTTTAGAGAATTTTCTTTTAAATATCAACATGAAGCTAATAAATTATGAGAAAGAATTAGTGGATAGAAAAAAATCTAAACTGACAAGAGACATACGGGATTACGAACACAAGAGGGTTCAGATTCCCGAGTCATCAGAGAAGCCAAAAAGAGTGTCTCCTTTCAGAAGGGAACCGGTTTTAGAACAGCATTCAAACAAGAACTTCCTGTCAGGTGAAAGCGGGGCCTCCATGGGAAGAAGACGAAGGGATAATTTTCTGAATTACTAGGGCAGCCAATTCGAAGCTTTTCAAAACCTATCCTGAATCAAATGGACATTATGTCAATACGAGGAAAAGGGGTTGGACCAACTCAGAACGCCACAGAGACTCGGGCGATGGACATTATAAGAAAGGTAGATGGACATAATCTGTATAGTAACTATGTGGTTAATTTATCAAATTACAAACTTGATGATATTGAGATAGCTATTTTAGAAAAAGGCCTCAAGTTTGTACCTACCTGTATACCTAAGAAATATGAGCTTAAAATTGAACTGTTTCAGTTATGCCGTAAAATGTACCTAAGGGAATACTTTTTTAGGTTAGATAATACTTCTGTTAGTAATGTTAACTATGAGATAACTTCAATATTTGATAGTGACTTAGAGAGTAACGACAGCTTTTACTCATGCTTATCGGATGAGGAAGGTGGAAATAATGCATATGACTTATTAGATACTCATATGTTGAAAAGTACTAGTTGTTTTCTTCCACCACGTAAAAATGCTAATATATTGAAGTTTGAATCAATGTTAAATATATTACTAGATAAAGAACTAGAAGGATTTATAAGTAAAAAGCATGTTTATAATTTGACAAAAATGGAATGGGAAAAGCTACAGTTACTAAGCAAGAATAGTAATTTAATTTTTAAACCCTCGGATAAAGGGGGAAAATTGGTCATACTAAATTCATGTGATTATTATAGCATGTGTATGCAACACCTTGACAACAAAACTGTGTATTGTGAAACCAATATAACCTTTTTGAAAAAGGCAGAAGCAGAGCTTAATGCTCTACTACAAAAAGGTATTAGGCTACACTATCTAACTCAAACAGATGTAGATCGAAAAATAATTATTAAGAACAATAAAGTTGCTAAGTTTTTTTGCTTACCTAAGATTCACAAGAACTTAGACCGACCACCTGGCCGGCCTATTGTTTCAGCCTTTGGTTATTTCACTTATAACCTCTGCACTTTACTGCATGAAATTCTAATGAAACAAGTTCTGACGTTACCCTCATATATACAAGACTCTTATGATTTCCTTCAAAAGATTAAGGATATATACTGGTCTGAGGGAATGTACTTTATCACTGTGGATGTAGTGAGTTTATACACTAATATATCCCATGCATTGGGCCTGGAAGCCATTAAATTCTTTTTTGGGGATAGTCCTAAAACTCATTACATTTTAGAATTAGTTGAATTTTGTTTAACTAATAATACCTTTGAATTCAATGGCATTCTCTATAAACAGCTGACAGGTACAGCTATGGAGGCCGCATTTGCGCCAGCTTATGCGAACCTATTTATGGGAATGTTTGAGAATGAATTTCTATATAGAGTACCATTCTTTAAAAATAATGTTCTGAAATATTTTAGATTTATCGATGACCTTATCTTTATTTGTAAAGATAATTTTGATGCATCTACAGACTTTGTTGATATAATAAATAATAATAAATTTGGGATTAAATTTAGTGATGTACAACGAGGTTGCCAAGTTAACTTTTTGGACATCTCTCTAAAGGGCAATAAAGGTTCTCCAATACACACGGGTATACACAGAAAGTTTGATGAAGTCAGCTGGAAGATGTGGGGTAACAGTTGTCACCCCTGCCATACTTTAACATCTATTCCTTATGGGGAATTTCTTAGAATAAAGCGACTAAACTCTGATATGGAAGTAGCTTATAATGAGGCATTAAAAATAGCTGAAATATTTAATGCTAGAGGCTATAATCCAGTAAGTGTAGAAAATAGTCTATATAGAGTATTTGGAAATAAAAAAAGTAGTAATATACTTGATAACAACTATAAGTATAATAGTCGTAATAATGTGAAACCTAGCCAGGATAGAATGTTTTTTGTTACTAAATACACTAACTTTTCTTCTATTTTTAATAAATTAATTATGGACTATTGGAATTTCATGAAGAAAGATATTTTATCTCTGAAAGATACTAAATTAATTACATCGTATAAAAAAGGTAAAAGTATTCAGGACTTTCTAGTACACAGCATTTATAAAAAACCTTGCACTAACAGTTTAGATAATATGAAGGTTGTAGGAACCCATCCCTGTGGAAAGTGTTCTGTGTGCAAACATATAGTAAATGAAGTAGTTAAAATAAATGGAAAGAATTTCACTACAAGAACTAGATACTCGTGCATGAGCAAGGGTGTTATTTATACCATATTTTGTAGTTGTAATAAATATTATATAGGGGAAAAAAAAGAACGTTAGCAGAAAGAATTAAAGAACATATTTCGATGTAAGGAATAATAAAATAAACAGCCCTATTGCTGAACATTTCAATTCTGTACATTTTGGTAATATAGATCATATAAAAGTTTCCATATTGGAACATGTTCCTCTTTACTATAATAATATAGAGTGGCAGAAAAATATATTAAGACAAAAAGAATCTATCTTGATCATGAAATATGGGACTTTACAACCATATGGTATGAATAAGGAATGCAATTGGCAAAGTCTTATTTAAGAAACGTAGCTTTAAAAATGTATTATTAATGAGACTTAATTACTTGATTGTATAATTAATTAATTGTTTTATTTCATTCTGTATATATTGGGAAGTTTTATATGTCTGACTGTTTTACTCTGTAAAGGCTGTTGGCCGAGGCGCTAGAGACAAGATTTGTTCAGAATAAATTTTATCTTTTTGGAAAGTAGAGCTGGGACTCACTGTTGGTCTTTGTTGTTGCTGCTTATAATTACTACTTCTTGCTTGTTGTTTTATAATATAAACTTTACCTTCATCTACAAGCAAATACACCACATAGGTTGTATAAATCAGAGAAGGAAAGATAAGTTCCAGCAGAAAGAAGGGGGATGGCGGGTGAGTAACCTGGACTGTAACAGTGAATACACTCGAACATCTACATTTATGGTAAGTGTACACAACTGTACTATGTTCTTCGTGTTTCACTGTTGCAGTCATTACATTTGGGTAGAGTCCCAAAGCTATGGTTGGGAGGCTGGAGCTAAACAGCATTAGGAGCAGCTATGAGGCCCTGCAGAATTGCAGCGGCAAAGCCTGCCTGGATTTAGAGTAGAGTGGCAGATGATAATGCTTTGTAAAGGTGTGCACTGAACTCCAAGTAGCAACCTCTAAAATGTCTTTGGTTGGTACTCCCCTGAGAAAGGCTGCTGAAGTGGCTGCAGCTCTGGTTTAATGTAGCCTAATGCCCTTAGGCACTGGCTTGCCATGCTGTAAATAGCAGAAACAAATGCAGTGGCCTATCCACTTTGAAACAGTCTGCTTTGAGATAGCCTTTCCTTGTGATCTTGCAGCATATGCCACTAGTAATTGCTCTGTCTTCCTGAAAACTTTTGTTCTGTCCAAATAGAATCTAAGCTGTCTGTGTACGTCCAAAGAATGCAGAATTCTCTCCCCCTTGTTCTGTGGATTTGGATAAAAAGTTGGCAAATGAATAGTTTGGTTAAGAGCCACACTGGACACCACCTTAGGCATAAATGTTGGGTTTGTCCTCAGAGAGACCCTGTCTGGATAAAAAATGATAAAAGGTTCCACAGCCATGAGTGCCTGTAGCTCTGAAACTCATCTAGCAGAAGTTACTGTTAGGAGCAGAGCTGTTTTCCTAGATAAAAACTTTATGTCAGCAGTAGTAGCTGGCTCAAAAGGAGGAAGGGTGAGTTTTTCCAAGACATAGTTGAGGTCCCATGCAGGTATTGGTGATCTCCTTGGAGGCATTAAATTTTTGGCTCCTCTGAGGTACTGCCTTAATAAAGGCTGAGAAAATATTGGTGGCTCTGTATTGTAATGAGCCGAAATGGCAGAGGCATGAATTTTAATTGATGAGAAAGATAGGCCTTTGTCCAGCATCTCAGTTAAGTATTGCAAAATCTGAGGAATATTTGGTACAGTTGTATCAGTTCCTTGTGCCTGGTTCCAAGCACAGAATCTCTTCCATTTTCTGGCATAAGATTTTCTAGTACTAGGCCTTCTGGCTTCCAAAATGACATCCATCACAGCTTTACTGAGAGGTGTGTTTTGTATGACTACATTATCCACCATGCTGCCAGGTTTAAAGTCCTGAGTTGGCTGTGCAGGATCTGATTGTTTTGTTGGGACAGTAGATGAGGTACTTGAGGTAAGGTCCAAGCTGGGCATTGAGACAAGTTCCTTAGGATAGGATACCAGTACTGGAGGGGCCAGTCTGGGGCAATCAGTATCATCTTTGGCTTCGCCTGTCAGACCTTTAGGAGTACCTTGGGGAGGAGAGGCAATGGAGGAAAGGCATATACTGATAGGTTTTTCCAGCTGAAAGATATGGCATCCATTTTCCATGGTTGTCTGTGATAAGTCATTGTGCAGAATCTTTTTAGTTGGTAGTTGTGAGGGGAGGAAAATAGATCTATGTCCGGGCATCCCCATTTCCTTGTTATCATGCTGAAGACTTGTGGATCCAGCTGTCACTCGTGGGGATCCATGAGGTTTCTGCTTCGTTTGTCTGCCAGAGTATTTCCCTTTCCTGGCAGGAATTGTGACTGCAGATGTGTTTGGTAAGTCAATGCTGTGTCCCACAAAGCCATGACAAGTCTGCAAAGGGGGTAAGAATGTGTGCCCCCCTGCTTGTTTATATACCACATGACCGTGGTGTTGTCTGCCTTTATCAGTAGTTGGCCCGGTTGAAGTAGGTCCTTGAAGGCTGTCAGGGCATTTTGAACTGCTAGCACCTCTTTTTGATTGATATGTAGATGCATTTGGTTTGTGGACCATGTGTCCTGAATGCATCTTCCTGCCATGTGGGCCCCCCAGGCATAATCTGATACATTGTTAGTTTCTGCCTGGCTGGGGGTAATGTGAATGGCTGTCCCTTGTTCTGGTGACAAGTCTTCGCCTACCATCAAAACTCCTGTTTCAGGCAGGGAATGAGAGTAATCATTGTTTCAAGGCTATGGCAATGTTGAGTCCAAACTCTTTTTAAATGCCATTGAAGTTTCCTCATATGCAGTCTTGCATATGGAATTAGTAGGATGCAGGATGCTATGAAGCCCAAAGCCTGCAGAATTTTTCTTGCAGATAACTGGGCCTTTGTTGCCAATATTTTGAAATAGGTAGTCAGTTGCCTTTGTGTGGCGTGAGATAAGCCATCTGGGCAGTTGTATTTAAGCTTGCACCCAGGAATATTATCTCTTGAGAGGGTACTAGTTTTGATTTCTTTTCATTGACTGTGTACCCTAGGCATGTTAGAAGTCTTTTCATAAATGCCAGATGCTGTAGAAGAATGTCCTTGTTCTCTGCTTGAATTAGGCAGTCATCCAAGTAAGGATATATTTGTATTCCTCTTTGACTGCAGAATGCAATTACTGGTGCCAGGCACTTTGTAAAGACCCTGGGAACAGTAGATAAGCCAAAGGGCAGTGCAGAGAATTGGTAATGCATTGAGCCAGCCTTGAATCTGAGGTATCTTCTGCATGATTGTCTGATTGGGACATGCAGGTATGCCTCTTTTAGGTCTAAAGTCACAAGCCAAGCCTTCGTGCCCAGCATGGGCAGAAGTTGCTGCAAAGTCAACATTTTGAATTTTGGTATATCCAGGAATCTGTTTAGAATAGACAGGTCCAGTATTGGTCTCCAGGCCTTGTCCTTTCTGGGTACCAAGAATAGTCTTGAGTAAAATCCTTGTCCCTGCTCTTGCTCTGGTACTTGTTGAATGTCCATGAGGGATGAGACTTACTTTTGTGCCTCTGCCCATTGATTTTTTGGCAGATCTGGCCAACCGGTTGCCTTTGGCACGGTATGGAAGTGAACTTGTAGCCTTGTGACACTATGTTTAGAACCCACTTGTCCTGGGTTATAATGTGCCAATTTTCAGAAAAAAAGTGCTATTTTCCCCCCTAAGGGTGCTGCCAGGAGATAAGTGCTTGGTGCAGGCAGGGGGACGTCATTGGGACTGTTTCCTGTATGGTTGTGATTTGTCTTCTCCAACTTCGGAGGTAGAAGCACCCCATTGCTTTGACCTGTATGAACCCTGCACCTGGGATCTGTCTCTAAGGCGTCTAGATCTGCCCCTTTGAGGTCTGTCTGACACAGGAAAGGACCAATTCTTTGTAGGCCAGTGTCTACTAAACATAGGTGGTTGTACTTGTAAAAAATCTTTGACAGTTTGCATAGGTTTAGCTTTGTCCTCCATTTTCTTTAACACCTCTTCTGCCTTAACACCAAACAAAGTATCATGCTATAAAGGTGCATCTAATAATTTAACTTTGACATGATCAGATAGATTTTGTTCCTTTAACCAAGCATGCCTCCTAATTACAGAATCCGTAATTGTGGCCCTGCAGGAGGCTTCCAAAGAATCAAAACCGCATTGCAAAGTATGCTTTCCAACTTGTTCAGCTGCATGCAATAAATCTGCATTTCCTTGTTTTCTGCACATTCAGAGTTTAGCAACATTTTCTGTTTAAGCAATGCCATGACATGTTGCTGATATTTTAGCATATGAAACTGACAGTTTAAGGCCCTTATAGCCAAGGTAGCAGACGTGTAAACCTTTTTCCCCCATCTATCTAGTGCCCTAGAATCTCTGACAGAGGGGGTAGGGTTTTTTGCAGTGGAAGTCTTAACTCCTTTGGGACCCTGTGAAATAGTTTCTGGGTCTGCAGCAGGGTTCTTTGAAAAGGAATTTATGAGAGTCAGGAACCCTGTAATATCTGTCAGGCTTAACAGGAGCTGGAGGTAAGGAGTCAGGGGTCAGACTAGACTCTGAAAACACATCATCTACAATGTCTAACACAGGTGGAATGGCTAGAGGCCTGTGTTGAGGTAGTAAAAGGAAGTCCCTGAGCCTCTTTTTAGATTCTGAAAAATCTTGGCTCTCCCAGTGGAAATGCTCCCTCATGGTATGCAAGGTTTCCCCAAAAGAATAGTCCTCAGGAGGAGAAGCTGAAGGTATAGATTCTTCAGCATCAGAATCCTCATAGGAGGGAAGAGAATAGTCCTGATCAGAAGATGAATCAGAAGAAATAGAAACCTGGTCTGAAGATTCATAGTCTGTCTCTTGCCTAGGCCTCTTATCAGGAGGGGGATGGGAACCCCTGATCAAGGTAATCAAGTCTTTGGCCATTTTGAGCATCTGTTTTTTGGGCATAGAGGCCTGTCCACATGGCTCCTGAGTTTGTTTCTTTGCTTTAGAAGGTACTTTAGTCTTTGCCTTTGAAGCTGAAGTCGGTTTAATGTAAAGATTTTTAGGTCTGGATACACCCTCAGAAGCCAGTGCCTGCTCAGTGGCTCCGGACCCATCTGAGGGAATAGTATCCGAGGCTCCAATACCTTGAGTTTTCAGCGGCATAGCCGACTCCACGTGGGAGTCGGTAGCGGCCTGCGACTCTAAAGTAGCGGGCATCAGGGGCTGCGAAAGCACCTCACTGAGAACCGGCGAACCAGCGACCGGCTTAGGAGAAGCTTTGTCGTCGGTTTTGGGCCCCGGTTGTTTATTTCTCTCTTTTTCTTTGCGTTTTTTGTGAACTCCGGTGGTCGGATGGGCATCCGACGACATTTCTGGGTAATTAAACTTGCATCCAAAACAGTTTAATGCAAAATCATACCAACGCTTAATAGTGCGTTGGTTAAATCTAGCACAAAACCGACAACCTGAAACGTTGTGATCAGGACCTAGGCAAGGAATACACTTGCACTTGTAAGAAATCTTTTACAGTTTGCATAGATTTAGCTTTATCTTCCATATTTTTTAGAACTTCTTCAGCCTTACTGCCAAACAGGCGGTCCTGATTTAAAGGAGCATTCAAGAATTTTGCTTTAACATGATCAGGCAGAGATTGCTCCTTCTGCCAAGCATGTCTTCTAAGCACAGACCCAGTAACGGCAGCGCTGCAAGAGGCCTCTAAGAATCAAAACCACATTGCAAAGTATGTTTTCCAACTTGTTCAGCAGAATGCAATAAATCCTGTAAATCTTTATTTTCCACACAGTCAGAAATCAACATCCTTTTCTGTTTAAGCAGTCCCATAATATGCTGTTGATATTTTAGCATATGAAATTGGCAGTTTAAAGCCCTGATTGCCAATGTTGCAGAAGTATAAACCTTTTTACCCCATCTATCCAGCGCCCTGGAGTCTCTATCAGAAGGGGTAGGATTTTTAGCAGTAGAAGCCTTAATGCCCTTGGGCCCCTGAGAAATGGTTTCTGGATCCGCAACAGGATTTTTGAAAAGGAACTTGTGGGACTCAGAAACCCTGTAGTATCTGTCGGGCTTACTAGGAGCCGGAGGCAGGGAATCAGGAGCCATACTGGATTCTGAAAACACATCATCAACAATGTCTAGTACAGGAGACAGCCAAAGGCCTATGCTGAGGTAGAAGAAGGAAATCCCTAAGCCTCTTTTTAGATTCAGAAAATTCATCACTTTCCCAGTGGAAATGCTTCCTTAAGGTATGTAAAGTTTCCCCAAAAGAAAAATCCTCAGAGAGGGAAGCAGAGGGAATGGAATCCTCTGCATCAGAATCCTCATAAGTAGGCATGGACAAATCCAGATCATGGGAAGAATTAGAAGAAACAGAGTCCTGATCAGAAGATTCATAGTCAAGGTCAGTCCTAGGCCTCTTAGAAGGGGGGGTAGACTACCCCCGATTAGAGTAATAAGATCTTCAGCAATTTTCATCATTTGTTTTTTAGGCATAGGGGCCTGAACATGTGGCCTGGGCATAGTTTTTTTACACATAGATTGAGATTTAGGCCTTAGAATAGAAAGTGGAGTCGGTTTAATATGCAAGTCTGTAGGCCTGAAAACACCCTCAGAAGCTGGTGCCTGCACAGCGGCTCCGGACCCATCCAAGGTACAGACATCCGCGGGTTCCATAGGTGAAGCATCTCACGGCATACCAGACTCGGAATGGATCTCAGCAGAGGCCTGCGAGTCAGAAGTAGCGGATATCAGGGGCTGCAAAAGCGCTTCACTGAGTACCGGCGAACTGGCGACTGGCTTAGGAGAAGCGTCCTCGTCAGTTTTGGACCTCAACGGCCTGTCTGTCTTTTTCTTTGCATTTTTTCACAATTCCGGTAGTCGGATGGCTAACCAACATCATTTCTGGATAATTAAACTGAGAACCGAAATATTTAGAGGCAAAAATTTACTGACGACAGATAGTGTGCTGATTAAATAAAGCATAAAACTGACAAGGTATGTCATGGTTAGGGCCTAGTCAAGGAATACAGTACAAATGAAAATCTTTATGAGGTATTTGCTTCCCACAAGTAATGCAATTATTAACTTTTACTGACATCGGTAAGGCGCAAGAAAAAGTTTCCCCAACGGGGTACTTAGCTTTAAGTTGAAGACTTCGGTTCTGAAACTCGAAAACGAAAATTTTAGGAGTAGGCCGACCGGCACTTGCGAACTGCTTCTGCTTCAGGCACCGCACGGCAAGAAAGACTGATGTAATGGTGTCGGCTGCATGTTTTATACCCCTGACGATCTGACATCATGGAAGAAGGGACAGCAACTGACGCAGGACCCAAGACTTTGTTAATCAGGCCGACTGAGGGCAACCTTCCAGCAGATTACCCAAATGTAATGACTGCAACAGGGAAACACGAAGAACATCTACCTAAGAACCCATATTATTCTTGGGCACTGGAACTTATACTTGGCCATTGGTTCATTAACTACCTTAAGGACAGATCACTTCAGCTGCCCTTTGTTATTCATTCTCTCATACTGTCTGCTGTTCATTTGCCATTCCTTAAGTATCTGTCCTAAGCCCTTACTTTTGTATCTCTTAACAAAAAACTGCTGTTCAATATGCCAATGATTTAACTCTCATAAGGTATTCCAGCGATTCAATCTTCACCCCAGAAAATTTTTACTGATGTATGCAATTGGAATAATAACAATGTTCTTAATACAGAAATAAATCTCACTCTATATTGGACACATCACCTACCTTCTAATGCCCTTTCTCTGAAAATTACTGACTTCTCACTAAGCTATCACACAACCCACCTCTCACAAATATCTGGGGGTCTGGCTTAACCCATCTCTGTTGCTCACTTAGTATACTGAGAAATATGAAAGTATTTTCACCAGTAAAAATAATGGATGATTCACAGATAAATCTCACATGACTCAGGAAACTCAACAGATAAAAACATTTGAATTTCAAACCTGAACTACATACTGCCCATTATTGCTGATGGTTCCTTCACCAATAGTCTTCTTCAATTTACTCAAACAAAATCGGATGTTTCATTTACATATCAAGTCCTACAAAGACCACTGTCGGTACATGCACATTGTAAACTGCCCCTCTATTACTGGTAGAGCAAACTTCTACCTGGTACTCTGATTTCCAAGTTAGTTCTCCTACATCTCTGCCCCTCTTGAATATAAACGGTCTGTCAACCCTGGAATACAATCTTGACCTCAAGGCGTCCCTTCACTCAAAAAGCCAACTATCAGGCTAGCAAATGGGAAACAACATGACTTCTCCAAAATGGATCCAGTTTACTGGAATTTGTTTCTTCCTAAAATCAGGAATGTCTGAAGGGCATCTCTCACATTTTGTGCTGTGCTGTGCGGAAAGTGAAGGAATCCATGCTAATCCTTTGCACCTTAAGGGAAGGAGCTCTGATGCTACTTTGCTATGTCCAGTAGTACATATTTCATAAATCAGTACTGCAAAAATAACAGTACAAGAAATGTTTTTAAAATCTTTTTTGGTCCCCTTGGACCTTACCCTATCAGTATGGCCTCCAGTGGTCAATGTCCAGGCCAGGTCTAAAAGCCATCCTCTGACCCCCCTGACTTTCTTCATTATTGCTAAATTTACAATATTTGCATCTACAATTTCACAATCATATGGTTTGTGCTAGAAAGGCTCTTCCAGCCCATCATGCCAATTTGTGGTTCAGAAATATGCTAGCAGTGATAAGGTTGGACCTCAATATCAGTTAGTCTGCAAATTTTCTGAACTGCAGATACTACTGCAATGTCACAGTAGTACCTTGTTGCTCGAGAAGGCAGTGGAATCCCCCCTCCAGTCACTCTCTCACACACTCATGTACACAATCACTTACACACACACACACACACACACACACACACACACACATGCATGCATTCCACAGACCCTGTGCCTATCCTACCCTCCCATTGTTCCATCCATCCCTGTAATACCTCAGTGCCATTAGAGCACGTACTTCTTAGGCCCTGGTGGAATAGAGTACCCCCCACCCTTGATCCCCGTTATGAAGTTGGTACCCTTACAGTGCATTATAGGCCCTGGTGGAATAGAGTACCCCCCACCCTTGATCCCCATTATGAAGCTGGTACCATTACAGTGCATTAAAGAGTCAACCTTCATGGTCTCATGTATCTTCCCACACCCTGATCCCTGTACTACTGTTGGTGCCATTACAGCATGTTAGGTGTTAAGTCATGGTGTCCAGTGGTTTACATCCCCAATCTCAGTCATACTGTATGTGCCTTCAAGCACTTTAAGGAGTATTCTCTGGTATCTAGTGTATCTCCCCATCCCATTGTTCCCATAGTAATACTGGTGCCAGTACAGCACTTTAGAGACTCATCCCTGAAGTCCAGTGGTACCCTCCACCTGTCTGAACTCTGTAGTAATGTTGGTGCCATCATGGTACTTAATCTATTCCCTGGTACCATCATGCTGTTTTCTGCCTTGGGGCACTATTCCTCAGTGTCTAGTGCATCTCCACATCCCCACAGTAATGGTGGTGCCTGCATGGCACTTTACTGATGTATCCTTGGTAGTCTAGCATACCTTCCCTACTTCCCTATCCTCATTTTCCTGTCACTGCTGTTATGGCAATTACAATCAACCCTGGTGTTTAGTGGTTTTCCCCCAAAAATGTTCATGTTCACAGCTACTGCGATGTGGTGGGGATGGCCATACTGAACAACACAGCTCGGTGCTGTCTTTAATCATACAGCCATGTAGCTGCTTTCCTAAAGGCTGTTCTGGGGAGAGAGAGCACAAGGCTAATTAGTATATGCATCTCTCCCTGGAATGCCTAATTAGCATTCAGCATGGTTGCAGGGCCGGCCCTTTACAGTGCTGCATGTCTTCATGTTGGAGGACCATGCAGCACGGTGTAAGGATCCTTGCTGAATGCCAAAGGTACAACAAAGTGTGCATTGAGGTGTACATGTCACAGGTCTATATCACTTCAACGAAATGGCTGAAGTTTGAACACCATATGTTCGAACTTCTGACCTCGAAGTGCAAAAACATCGAAGTCTTAGAAAAGCGATTTTTTTCCCAGGGAAAAAAAAAATGCCGTTCCAAGAAACACACACACAACACAAGCACACCAAAAAAACAGCATCTAACCCTACACTAAACTGTACATACACTATCTATCCACTTACCTTAACCCAAACCCTAAACCTAAGGTCTGTCACTATCGCACACTCACCTATCCCGCCCTAACCCTAAAGTCTGTCACTACTGCACACCCACCACACCCACACCCTAACCCTAACTCACCTAACCCGCGCCCTAACCCTAACATCTGCACAATTGCACACTTACCTGAACCCAACCCGTAACTTTCCACCACAGCGCTGAATATAGTGAAGCCACAGAAATGGCCTACCAAATTATTTCCCTGGGAAAGAATTCAGTGTTCCGCGGCTTCGCGATAATCAGTTTTCGAACATCACAGTTCGAACATATGGTGTTCGAACTGCTGACATTTCGACAAACTGATAGGAACCCACATGTCACAGTACCTGCATGAATCCAGCTTAATATTTACACATCCAATATTAACATACTTATTTTTTTCTTCTAATATTAACAAACTAATTTATGATTTCCATTCTGTCCCCCATACTTTCCAGAATAACCATCCTTTTATTTCAGGTAACACATTTTCATCTACATTTGTTACACAATAATTCAGCAATCTCCTTTTCTGCAGAACCGATAATTTTTACATCTCATTTGCAGCTTCACACTTCTATTTTTATACTTTCTTAACTTTATTAAATTATCACCTAAAATTTTATTTTCATTTATATACATTATTACATATGTTTTCTTTCTTTATAACAACCGTCATTCAGTCATATGTAACAAATTGCTCAGTTCCTGCCTCCCCTTAAATTTCACTCCTCATGAACATTATTCTGCATGTATTGTTCCTACACATTTTATTTATTTTCTATGTAATTTTTCCTTCCCTTTTCTAAAGATCCCATATTTCGGTATTTTATCTCTTTTATAATATTAAAAATTTAAAATATAATTGGTTTAGATTTTGATTTCCATTGCAGCCAATCTTAGAAACCCAGCTACTAGGTGTCACCATTTGTAGCAGTTTGACATTTGACAAACGTATCACTTGTTATTAAAAAATCCCACATAAAATTAGGTTCTCTCTATAGAATTAAGTCTTATCTTGCCAACTCCTCCAGACAAGCTATAGCCAGGACCCACCTATTATCTACATTACTGTACACTTCCCTATATTCACAAACCTTAGAAAATCGGAACTAAACAAGCTAAAAACATGTTAACACAAAATCGCCAAATTCGCCGCAAACCTACCTTACAGAACCGATCATTGTTTTGCTCTCTGACAACTAAAATGGCTACAGCTATCCAACTTCTTATCCTTCAACCAACTTATACTAACCCATTCTGTCATATATCAATCTGATAAATGTCCAGCCCTCCAAATCCTAGTACAAACCCACATTAATAACAGACCCCTAAGATCCTCTAACAAATTCCTACTAAAAGTTTCTAAATACAATAACAGCTTTGGGGACTCTCTTTATTCATATCACATCTCTAAATTATGAAATTCCATCCCTCAAAATATACTTAACATTATTAACCCTACTTTGTTCGAAAATCTGCTAAAAAGTCATCTAGGTGACAATTGGTTATGCTCCTGCTTATCCCCAGGTTGAGCTGCTATTTTTACTTCTTCTTTCCTCCAATGCTTTTTTTATTCTGCTTTACTTCTACACTTACCAAATTCCCCTAGTTAACCCTTGTTCTGTTCAATCTCTCCAAACCTCATCCACAGCTTTTTTCTCTATATTTCTACTCATCCATCTTCTCTCCCATTATTTATTTTTATTTCCTGTCTATCTTAAACCTCATCAGAATTCTCTAGATAAACTATACAGTGTTCTTTAAACTTGACTGATGTTGTCCATGACTCTGATAAGTCTTGTATACATTTTGGACATTGTCATACTTTTATATTTCTCATTGCTGCTTAGAAATTTTTGAATGATGAGCTGATTTCTGCAAACTAATGTTGGTATACCCCGGTATATCTATGTATTTAATTTTGTGTAAAACTACTATTTAGTTA
>NC_056736.1:270833714-270870322 GCF_019279795.1 Protopterus annectens | reverse complement strand
TTATACTATGGTTAAAATACCGCTTCCTTCAAATCAGTTGATTTAATCTATTTTGGTTAACAAATTCCACCTTTACACATACAGTCTCTTCTTTTTCCGGTACTCAAACTATCACATTTTATTGTTTCTTTCCTTAACTTTCCATCTTATGTTATTTTCCTTTTTTCTTTTTACCTTGCAATTATACCTCCTAATAATGACTGCAGATATTTTTACTACAACAAATTTCTTTAAACCCTCAAACACTTTCCTTCTTTCCACCAAGTTTGTATATCCACATACTGCTATTACTGTCACATATTTCCACCTTTTTCTTAAGTCACATATTTTTAGCCTTTTCAGTATTAATATTGACACAGCTAATAATTGTATTCCATTGTCTATTAATACCCCTGACCATAAACTCATATCTTACTGTCTACATAATCTTTGTTTCCCCACAAAATCTCAATTCTTTCCTGTTTTTCCATTTCTAACATATACTGTATCATTCAGGCATAACACACTCATTTTTGTTCATCCTGCACCATTTAATAACTGGCAAATCCCTAATCTCATTCTGTATACTATTCCTGTTTAATCCTAAAAATTCCTACTTTATCCCTTCCCCTTCTCTGCATCTTTTTTCCTCCTGTTTTTTATCTTACTTTTTATCCTTCTCACCCTCCCTCGATAAATTTTATCTCTTCCCGCTCATATTCTTTGCATCTTCCAATTCAGCATCCTCCTTTCTTCGCTTAACAAATTATCATATATATCTGAATATTCTTACCATTACATCTTCCACTTGTTCAATTAATTCTTCCTGCTATGTATTTTTTCTCATTTTCTTCCTTGTTTTTATCACCATGTCAATTTCTTCCTAGATGATATTCTCTTTCCTCCTTCCCTTTCAAATTTCTCTTCACATACTCCCTCTTTTTGTCCAATAATGGACAATCAAACAAAAAAATGGCCAAACTCATTACATTTCTCACATAACGATCTGCAGTACTTCAATTGTACACATCCACTGTAACCCATATTTCCAACCCCCCTGTCCATTCATTTCCTCCCTCACATACTTTCCTTATATCATGTACCTTACCACAACTAAAGAAATCTCCAAGGCCATATAAAATCAGAAAGAGGCTTATTAACAGGGAGAATACAATAGCCCCATGTAAATATGATATCTGAGCAGGTATATAAGCTGTTACTTGGCAGTAAATCAGCCATAAATTCTAGCATTTAATATTCCAAGGAGTTGAAATTTTCATCTTGATTTTTCCCATCCAAATCCTGTCTTTCATTCACTGTGCACGTTTTGTATATGTTTTCTTTTATTACTCATTTGTATTTCTAATTAACCAACCAATTTCAAATCCTTTTCTTGTCTCATTCAGTACTGTACATGTTTGTCACTGTATACTCTGTGTATATTCAGTGCCTCTCTGCTTGGTAGGAAATGTGTGAGCTACAGTCCTGTTTCACAGGGGATAGTCTAAAGCTCTCCACAAAAAGAGGTTAGGGTAATGAATACAACCTTTTCTCCCACTAGTCCTTTTTTTAGTAGGGTCAGATTAATGGACATATAAAACATAACTCCAGAGACAGCAATGAGGTGAAGGATGGACTCCGTAATGCCTACAGCCTAAACTAAAAATACCTAATCTGCCTAGAGGGTTACTTTACCTCTGAGGGGAATCTGGATACATTACAGTGACATGCTCTGTAATACAGAAATGCTTACTCCAGGTGAGATGCCTTAACATGGCTGTTTTCCCACCCACTGATTCTTAGACAACCTTACTATTGAGGTTTAACACTAGCAGGAACCTCCACATGAAAGGTGGTACCACTGAAATAGCTGCATGCTAATACGGCAATCCGGAGGAGCAGAAAAGCCTAACTAGTCATGTACTCTCCTCTGGAAATGCCAGCAATTCCTAATTTACATTATGAAATGATTCAGAAAATCATCTGACTGCATAAATTACCACAATCTGCAGCAAACATGAGCAGCATCAAAAGAATGTGGTCACTCATTCACTCCTACAGATCACACTACAGGTAAGTTCAGTAAAGACACGGGGGTGGGGGGTGTTTGTGTATGAGTGTGAATGTGATGGGTGAGTGCATATGGGTAGGGGCATGAATGAAGCTGGATGAATATATGAGGGTGTGTTTGACTGTCTGTCTGCTAGGGTGGGATCAATAGGGGGATAGGTAAGCAACTGAGAGTCTGAGTATTTGTGTCTATTGGAACATGAATAAGAGTAAATGGAGGACAGTTTCTGTGAGTGTGGTCAACTGCAGGGGGTACTTGTCCATGTGTGTGTGTGTGTGTGTGTGTGTGTGTGTGTGTGTGTGTGTGTGTGTGTGTGTGTGTGTGTGTGTGTGTGTGTGTGCGTGTAAGGAGTGTAAGATGATATCTTTGCCAACACAATGCATGGACTGCCAGAAGAAACACTACAATAGTCAGGTCCAGCAGTACTAGTGTTAAACAAAGCCAATTCAGAGATAAGCCAGTAATAAGGTCTTTCTCACTATGGCCACAACTGTGCCTAAACCACATTTTCTAAGCATAATTTAAACTGATCTATCTACAGTAGAAAATTTCCATGAGAAGTAAGGATCTTTCTGAACCCTACAGATGGTTTAATGACCTGCTCGCATTTGACGATTTCCACTCATTTCAACCCACTGAGCTATTTTCTGAAGTAACCCTTTCAAAAGCAAAGTCGCAGAAAAAATTGTGGACGTGAAGTATTCCACTCCAAGGTTACAATAAACAAAACAAAGTACAGTTATGAAACATGTTATCACACCCTCTCCATACCATTTTAAGTTCATAGCCACTCTCTTGATAAATTTATAACCCTTCTCAAAACAGAAAACACATTTTTATTTGATCGCTTGAATTACTTCTCCACTGAACTAGGAAACTGTGCATCACCCAACAAATGAGGACAAAAACTACAAGACTTCATAAACATTAAGAATACTGAACATATGCCAACAAAAAACAGAATCAATATATAAGGAGTCCCTTCTGTGTGGAGTCTGCATGTCCTCCATGCATTCGTGTGGGTTTCCTCCGGGTGTTCCAGTTTCCTCCCACTTTTCAATGACATGCATCTGGAGCGTTTCTCCCTGGGCTTCTGCTGAAAATTGGCTTAGTTCCAAGTTGGACATTCCTGGTACATAAATGTTAAATAAAATAAAACAAAAATGAAATATACTGGACAACATTTTGGCAGAAATCCCTGCTGGCGTGTTAAGCTAAATGTTAATCTAACCTGTCTTCACATTAATGACAATGTTATGCCATTCCTCTTAAATACCAAACCTAAAAATATACTACGTTCTAAGAATTTTCAAATGTCAATTTTGGTGCCCTGATCAATTATCTTGTGTCAGTTAATTAGTGGGCACCTTACTGATGTATTGCTCATGGCCCTGTACAACACTTTAAAAATTGCACTGACCAACTTAGTCATCCATCCATGCACAACCCCTTTTTCCCATGTTTGCACATGGGGTCAGTCAGTGTCACGTAAACAGTAACAGTCATCTAGAACCAAGGTTTACACCACCGGGTGGCTAGCCCTGCCACGGTAGTTCTTCCACAGCATGCATTTGCATGCACACTCACACCTATGGCCAATTTAGATTGTCCAATCCACCTACTGCATGTCTTTGGAATGTGAAAGGAAACAGGAGTACCCGGACGAAACCCACGTGAACACAGAGAGACCATACTGACTCCACAGAGAAGGTACCCCAGCCTAAAATTGAACCGCAGAACCTCATGCTGTGAGGTGGCAACTCTATCAGCTGCACCACTGTGTCGCTCTCACATCAACCAATTTACCCAATGATGCATAACTACAGGGAAAGATCTGCAATAAACTTAAATGGTGAAGTTATAAATTCATCACATTATTAAACCACACTGGACAAAGCTTTCAAACTTTACCTAATCCAATGTAATAAGAATAAGCTAGGGCAATCAAAAATAACTCATTAAAACAATAAAAACAAAGCAAATTTTCATTCAGTCAAAGACTTGCCATCATGACAGGTGACAATAATAAGTCTTTGCACAACCACATCCGAATACAAAAGGGAAAGAAATGGTATGTTCTAAAACAAAAGGGTATCACCATAACACAGCCAGCAGATGTAACTAACTTGCTAGCATATAGAGCTACAGCAAATTTCAGGCCACAAAAGGAAACCTCATCCACTATTCCTTCCTGTGGAAAAATATACCTCAAGTTACGTCTTCAAAAGCCGAAAAGACAAACAAGAGTATACAATAATTCAGCAAACCTGCAGACATTTATTAAAGAAGAACAGGAATCCAGTAAA
Source organism: Protopterus annectens (assembly GCF_019279795.1). Lineage (NCBI taxonomy): Eukaryota > Metazoa > Chordata > Ceratodontiformes > Protopteridae > Protopterus > Protopterus annectens. Next base: position 270,865,966 of record NC_056736.1, on the reverse strand, counting down.
AAGGTTTATTTCTCTCTCTAGCGCCTCGGCCACCAACAGCCTTCAAGGAGTAACAATTAATGCATACCACACAATATATATACACATCATCAATTGACAATAAAACAATTAAACAATTAATGCACTTAAAATTTAAAGCCATACAAAACTTTTTAAAGAATACTCTTCCAGCAAAATTCTACATTCAAACCTTTGGGTGCCAAAGTATCATATTTTAGTATAAAAATAGCTTCTTTTTGTAAAAGCAAGCATCTAATCTTGTCTTTACCATAATCACATACAAAAATCTGTTGTAAAACAGTTGCTTTTAAACCCACAGGGTTACCATTATGATATTCTTTAAAATGTTGAGCCACAGGACTCTCATCCCTATTATTCCGAATGTCTCTTAAGTGTTCCAATAATCTCACTTTAAACATTCTTTTTGTTTGTCCAATATAACATTTTTCACAATCACACTTTATTACATAAACTACCCCATCCGTTCTACAACTATATGCACCATTAGGTGAAAAAGGAATATTATTAATATAGGGAAAGAAATTTTCTGTGTAGCAACATATACTACATTTCCCACAAGGCTTAAAGCCTCTTTCCTGAATTTGCAAGGGCATTCTACTTACAGGTCTAGTGAACCTAGTATGAACTAACAAATCTTTAACATTTCTTCCAATCTTGTAGGAAAAAAACACCTTCTTATTAACTAGACCTGTTAATTCTTCAAAATTCCTTAAAAATTCCCAAAAGTATAAAAAACAATGCCTAATATTCCTACTACAAATATTGTATGTAGAAACTACAAATAATTTCTCTAACTCTACATTATTATACATCCCATTATTTTGCTTATTCCTAAAAAATCTACTATGTCTATTATTATTATATCTAATATTAAATACCTTTTGGATATCTTTATCAATTAATTCGATGTCATACTTTCTAGTAATAAACATATTTCTCGTTTGTTCAATTTCTTTCAAAAATTACTTTCATCATTACATAATCTGGAAATTCTTAAAAACTCTCCATATGGTAAAGAGTCCATGGTATGTATAGGGTGACAGCTAGTGCCCATTAAAAATTAATTAACTGTTCCAAATTTCCTATGAATACTAGTGATGATATTTTTTCCTCTTTGAAGGCTGTTGGTGGCCGAGGCGCTAGAGAGAGAAATAAACCTTTTTACTGGATTCCTGTTTTTCGTTTTTGTGGTGAAGCAAGTTCTGCACTGGTGCCTTCCTTGCACCTTGGTGCCTTTGATGTTGTATTTTCTATTTATTAAAGAAGACTTCCACTAAATCTATTCCTAGTTTTCCAGTGCACAAGCTGACTAGTAACTCCTGTAAAAAATGAGACAATGACCTTTGAACCCCTTAAAGGCTCTCCAATAGTTGTTCTCTCTTGTTTCCAGTTGTCTTGGAATTCTCATCACCAAAGTTAACTCTCACAAGTACATTACAGTTGATGTAAATCTCTAACTAAATTTTAACCTTCACTCTGACTGTTTTACAGGTAAAGTACTTCTGCCACTAAAACTCTCTTATAATTAACTTACCCTCTCATCTGAAACAAGATACAACACTGTCAAAAAAAAGTTTTCCACAGCTCAAAAAATACACTACCCCAATAACTTTACCTTATATGGCAGGAGATAATAAACCTATCTAGTGTGCCTTTTTAAGTTCATATAACTTTTTAACACACCAGAAACATGAAAAAACTTGTAACAAAATAAATATGCAGTTTCAATTTGCACCCCTCCAGTTATCTCTAGGGAGCAAGTCATCACTGCCCTTTCAAAGGCAAAAAATACAGCCTCCATAGGACCCGATAACATTCTAGGCTGCATCCTACATGAACTCAGGCAGGAACTTGCAGCACCATTAGACACCCTATTCAGCCAAAGTCTGAGTACCTGCTTCGTCCCAGCCGAGTGGCAGATAGTCACTGTCATCCCTTTGCACAAAGGTGGAGTGTCCACCGATCCAGGAAATTATAGAACCATCAGCATAACTAGCCTGATCTGCAAGCCATGAAGTGGATTATCATAGACCTCATTAACAATGACATGAGAAACCTCCAAATACTCAATCCCACAAAGTTTGGTTTCGTCAAGGGAAGGTCATGGCTGCTAAAATTGGTTGACTTCTTTGAGACAGTCACCAAAGCCATGGGCGAGGAGAATACAGTGCATGTACCTACCTTGACCTGGCCAGAGCCTTCAATACTATTCCCTACTTTGGTATAATAGATACATTTCCCAGCTAGGCATCAATCCATATGTTACTAGATGGATAGCAAACAGGCTCACTGATAGAACCCATCTAGTCAAAATAAGGGAAGCCACCTCAAGCAGTCGACCCGTAATAAGCCGTATACCCCAGGGATCGGTTGAGGCCATTGTTGTTTGGGATATACTTTTCTGAGGTACAGGCCAAAGCCAGTGGGCTATGGCTAACCAAGTTTACAGACGACTGCAAGCTGGGCGCTGTTATCAATTCCCCTAGTGATGTGGACATCCTCCAAGAGGGTCTAACCCAAATAAATGACTGGTGCCAGAAACATGGCCTCAAACTGAATGCCAAAAAATGCATCATCACTGCCTCTGAGGAGAGTAATGTCCCCACAAATTATCACATTAATAACAAGGTCCTGCGCACACAATCAGTCATGAGGTACTTGGGCACCCAGGTTGATAGCAAACTGACTTTGACTACCATATTGCCTCCACTGTATGTAAAGCATTCTACATGGCCCACCTCATTAATAAGGGTATCTCATCCAGGGACAAAGTGGTCATAACATCCCTGTACTCTTTCCTTATAAGACCCATTACAGAGTACAATGCCCTTCTCATCATGTACCTCATAAAGCACATGCAGCAACTGGAGAGACCATAGAGGTTCCTCACCAGAAGAATACAGGGCCTCAAGCATCTACCCTACACAGATAGGCTAAAGGCCCTGTCCCTCTACTCAGTCTCCTATAGACTCCTCAGAGGTGACCTCTGTCTGGCATATAAAGCAATCTCAGACCCTGCCTTGATGGGGCTGCTGCATATCAGCAAGTCAAGCTCCACTCGAGTAACTCACACGCGCGCGACCTCAACCTGGTCTGTGATATCAATAGGACTTGTTGGATGGACAGATTTGTATCCCACAGACTCCCCCTTCTATGGAATAGATTCCCACTCCATGTCAAGCAGAATACCTCATTAATCCTTTTTAAGCACAACCTGGACAACTGGATGGGGAACAGAAAAATACACCCCTGTGATTCCACCTGTGTCCCTGCTGGACTGGGACATTGGGTGCTGACTTGTCGGAACATGGGATAAATTCTTACTAGACTTGCCAATAGCCTAGTAACTTCCTATGATCCTATAATGCTACATTCTCACTGCTAGTAACACCTTTCCTCCCTGTCAGCCTAAGTGCAACTCTCCATTTCTACAATTTTAAATAATCTCCTCTTTCAAACCTCTGCTCCTCTGTTGCTGAAACATGAAAAACTCCCAACCATACCTCTCAACCTCTTACAGCAAAAAGTCTGGACAAAGCCAAAAAAAGTGGGGTAAAGACCCAAAATAGGGACAATTTTTAAATATCGATCTTACAAATTATAAAGTTGATTGAATATCAGGTGTTTTGTTAGCATGAATTTTCTGAATGGGTATGAAGTCTGAAACTCAAATGTCTGTCTTTATTTTCTAACTTCAATCTTTAACAATTTGCCACTAATTTGCCAAAAAATTACAATTTTATGAAAAACGGACCAAAAAAAATCAGGCAAAAATCTGGACATTCTGCAAAAATCTGTACAGTTGAGAGGTATGCAACAGCTGCCATTCCCTCTCAGAAACAGATTCTAATGCTACAACATTACAGTGATCTACTTTCACCCTTAGTTTTACTGAAACAATGTTCCATAAATTATCTCCTACTCTTTGGAACACCCTGCTTGTTTAAATCAGGAACAGTCCAGAACTAACTACCTTCACAGCCTTTTTAAAATCCCATCTCTTTGATCCTTTACAACCTAAAGATTTAAACCGTCCATGATCTCCATCATTGCTGTTTAATGTTTAACAAGTTCTTTTGTGAAGTGTAACCATTATGATCATAGTTGTAACACAACTCTGTAAGTACCACACTACCATACATGCATTTACCTTGTCTATATCCATGTCCAAAACAGTCCTTGTCACTACATGGAAAATACCATTCTATAGCAAAAGACAAAATTTATATTTACTGTAAAATACTCAGAGTGATACATCTGTGTTGTATGTCTTTGGTCCAAGTCATGGTTTTAAACAGTCATCTTGACCAGCCTACCTACCTACTTAACAAATGTACAAATAAATACATACATAAACGCATGTCTATTTTTCTGGTGAATAATAAAATTAAACAGAGACTGATACCAAAACAGCATTATCAGTTACATCTGGGAAACTGTTTCAATGTTTCTAAGAAACTGCTGGATGATATAACAGTTAAAAATACCACAGGCAGTGGACAGATTTTGTCAGTACTGGCCAGGGTACGGTTAGAATATGGTACAAATAACACGAACAGTTGCCATGTGTTACGACAACCAGAAGCTGATCCAGTCTTCTGCGGGTGAAACTAATTAAAAAAAGCTTACATTAAAGTAGAAACAAAGCTCATGAGCCAGCGCTTGCTGAATAAGCTAAAACTGAAGTAATGCTTGAAGTACATGCTGAGGTTAGGAATTACAAATACAGTATGGTCTAAAGGCTGACATGTTAGTGAATCCCAACATGAAGTCAAGGTTCTGCAAAAGTCAACCCTGTTACTTGTGATGAAAGAAGGTGGTGATAAACATGTTGCAAGATTTGAAAGACATGGTTGTCAGTCTAGCACTCAGTGTTCCAGTGATGAAGATGAGCAGTTAGACCTGTGTGCATGGTAATTACAGGTGACTGGTAAGCCAAGTTACTATCACTGTTTACAATGGAAAAGTTACTGGCCATGTTGAATAATTGCACATTAGACACTACAGCAGTTGTCAAGGGCAGTCAACAAATTTTGCTTCCTAAGTATTCAGAGAAATGGGCAATCATTAACATTCTAGGAGGTTTGTTCGTTTTTAAAGATCCAAACTAGAATATTATACCTTACCGTTTCATTCGTAATTATCTTATTTACAATGATCTGCCTTAACTTATTAGAGTAGCAATACTCCCTCTGATTCTTCCATTTACAAGTAGGCACAGTTCAAAAAGCATTGCTGTCACCTTGCCTGGACAGTGCAGCTACCCATCTGTACTCTACATGCTGTAGTCTTGTTTGCCTAAAGGCAGCAGGGGATATAGACAATCATTAGACATAAACAATGATGGTTGCCATGCATGTTGCACTCTGGCAGATTTGTAGGTATCTACGTTCCCATCGCCAAATTACATTCAAAGGAACAATCAATCTGTGCATAGGCTCTGAAAATCCAGCATGCACAAAGAAGGTAATAAGCTGTAACTGAACCTGTCCCTCTACACCACTACTAAACATCACCACTAACTTGTTTGCAGTTTGTTTTTGGTACAGGTACTATTGAAGAAAACCAAGAGACTAACATGGCTTACAGAGCAGGGGGGACAACAAGTGGGAGTCTGTGGCCATTCTTACATTCACTGGGCTGCAGACTGTGTTGCAGACTAGCGCTGGAGTGAACTACTGCATTTTTTTTTTATGACAACCGTGACATGTGCCCAGAGTCTGACATCCTTATACTGCATATCAGAGGTAATGATGTGATCAAGCATCTGCCTGGTACAGCTAAGTTACCACAGAAAGCCAATTTTGGACACAATGCAGTCATGGTGGCCTGTCACTTTGTGTGGTCAGATATCATATCTCTCCAGCACAGGTAACACCAGAACAGTGACTGGGAGTGCAGAAGACAGTCAAGGCCGGATGATTACAGAACAGCTTCATGCATGGACTGATACACAAGTATAGAGGATCAATGATCATACATGTCTGCATTACTCCAAAGGATCTCCACCCGTTTGCAAGTGATGGGGTTCACCTTGTGCACAACAGAGTTCAGATCTTCTCACCTAATATTCACACCTGTGTGATGGCAGCAATGCAGAACAAGCTGGTGAACTGTATCTGATACCAAATAACACAAAACACCACATTTACATGTCATCTTCAACTTCGACCACCTAAGAACGGAACAGTACATGTCCATTACTGAACAGTAGGACCAAATTTTTACATAAGTTTCACACATGCTCATTTACTGACACTATGCACATTATGATAGTTTGCGTACTTTGTGTGGATATCTGTATAAGGCAGCATGGCAAGGAGATGGCTAAAGTTTCATTATGAAGGGTACATCAATGTTTAACAAGGTGATCGCACATTAGGAAGTGCAGGTAGCACCATGGAGAGATATAACAGTTCCTTTACATGTCACATTATAAATGCTAGACATTTTCTTATTTCTGTCAATATGTAAGGAAGCACAGAAACATGACAGTTAAGGTAGCATTTAAAATCCTGCACTGTTACAGACACACTGTCCAACAGAGTGCATGAGTACATATGTAGCTCATCTGCAGAGGACTGACAGTTTCAGTACCAGTTAGGTTTTGACAATTACGATATTTTGCATATTTTTTATATCTGTTATGGAGAATGGTAAGATGATGGATAAAGTGTCACTATCCAAATAAGTCCCCCCAAGAGACCATTACTGCTCAGTCCTGATTAAAGGAAAATGGCTTCACAAAAGTGACTAAAAAACCATGTGCCAAGACCCTGGAAGAAAACACAATGAAGCTTACGGACAGGATGACTTAGTCAAGCCTTGTAGTTGCTGATTTAACAGTGTAATCCACATAAATCCACAGGATAAAAACGCCAAGGAACAAAGCTTTTTCAGTTGTTAAAATAGTTTAATCCAAGCATTCACTTCACAGGAAAAAACACTGAATTCACACTAACGCTCCAAATGCAAGTACGTTTTTGTTTCAAAAAACTTCCTCAGATGTGGGCTGGCAACTACATCAGTGCATATATATATATATATATATATATATATATATATATATATATTTATATATATATATATATTTTTATATATATATATGTACTTTAAAAGTTTTCATGGCATAATTTACAATTATGCCTCATTTACTTCCAGTGTCTTGGCACATGGTTTTTCAGTTACTTTTTTGACCTGTTGGCAGTTTTTGGTGCTTCACAAAAGTGAAACATCCACACTTCTAGCCTGTCTAACCAACAAACCTTCTTATAGCAAGACTCCTTCATTTTCTTCTCCTGCCAGCTTTAAAAAAACACATCCTACTCTTTAAATCACAATCTTCTCCCTCTCCACCACACTCACAAAACTCCACAGCTTCTTAGTAACAGCACCACAGACATGGGAATCACTCCTTGCAAATCTAATTCACATCACTGCCTTCCCCAGTTTTAGACATTAGCTTGATACATTTTTATACACAATAGTTGTTTGTAAATTTATTTTCATGAGGCATTACTTAACTCTATATTTCCATTACACCGATTCTGTCTTCCCTCCATATATCCACCTTAAGACATCCATGCTAGATTAACCCCTATACCTGTCATCCCTCTATACTGTTTCCTCCTCCTCACTTACTCTCTCTCTCTTTCCCACTCTCCACCACTTCCACACCCTTACAGCACTCACATTCCTCTAATGTATGTCATTTTCTGTTCTACCTTTCCCTCACCATCCATTTTATCATCCTGTCACTGTAGCCTAAGTTAACCTACAATAACACTGTAAACATAATTGTATATACCTTGATATTAGACAGGATACAGTAAGAATCTATATTTTTGCATGATGGATATTGTATGAGATAGATGGGCACTATGTCAGACAGACTTCTGTGATGTAACTATAATGTTTATTACATTTTTAATGCTTAATATTGTATTTTTGATCTTCATCTGCACTGTAACTACTTCTTTCATATTTCTTGCTACTTGCTTTTCCCATGCTTAGCCTGAAAATGGTCCACATAGATCAATGTTCTAGCCTAGATATAAAATGGAAAATAAAAATAAACATTAAAACAAATAAATTATGAAGCTATGAACAATACTTACAACCTGATCACACAGCACCAAGTCTATGTAGATGACAGCATGATTTAAAAGTGTTTTTATATTATGCAAATTACAACATTCATCATACTTTTGTCAATCTTGGCTAAGATGTAACATGCAAACATGATGGGTTTGATATCATTTGCAAGTTGGTGTGGCTGAGCACACATTCCCCCGGATTCACTAACCTCCCGTGCAGGACTAGCTTAGTCCTACATGGAAGCGCCCATTTAGGAGCAGGACAGCAGCATGCCATGCATAGTAATGAAGTCATGCTGGCCGAGCTCCTAGGCTTACATGGTGCATGTATGAGTACAGGGGGCATGTCTGAGAGCAGAGCTCTCAGAATAATCATGCCCTTGCAATGTAGAACAGCAGAAGCTGTTAAGAAATGAGCAAGATCATTCATAGTTGTCCTCATATCCCCACCAACAGTCCCCCATGTGTACAACAACAGGACATATAAATTAAAAGAAGAAACCCTTTTATTGTTTAAAAAATTCCAAGTAAAATTAACCGTAGGTGCATGGGTGTGCCCATCGCTTAGCTACGGTTAATGTAGCTGATACAGCAAAAGGAGGATAAAAAGCAGGATATGTGCAAATGAAGCAGTACACCAATATTGTAGTGGGCAGAGTGTTCGCCTCACGAGCAGTCAATCCTGGTTTGAGTCCAACTGCAGTACATTCCATTTCCATGTCAAATCATTGTTATGATCAATACATTTAGTTGTATAACCTAATAAATAACATATATGTGTGAACTGGAGAAGTAAGCTGTGTAATGAATGATAACCTCATACACTTGCCAAATTCACCACCTCCCCAAGAACCAGTACACTATTACTGAGTAAGCAGGTGCAAGTCTGTTTGCACGATGGTAAGCAGTGCTTACACAGAGTAAGCAATAGTGAGGCTAACCATGTGTAAATGGATGTCACTGGAAGTTAGCAGTGCTTACCATCGTGCAAACCCACTGACAACTGCGTAAAAGTGCATCAACCACTCCGTATCCAATGGGCCTCATTCTGGCTAGCAACAAATTAAACAGCCCCTGCAAGGCTTGAACCCAGGAGCCTGCACACCACAGCCAATGTGATTTACCACTAAGCCACTGCAGATATACATAACCATGACATTAACACAAACAATGCATCCAGCAATACCATTCAACATTACAGGACATGTAGCTAAATATGTAGATGTATGTGTGTGTGTGTGTGTGTGTGTGTGTGTGTGTGTGTGTGTGTGTGTGTGTGTATCTCTATAACTAAACAGATGTATACCGCTTCCTCTCTGTATTACATATATATATATATATATATATATATATATATAAATATATATATATATATATATATATATATATATATATATATATATGGGTCTACTTAATTTCACCTAACTTCCAATTCACTGACTCACATTTGACTGAGACCAAATGACTGAAATTTCATTTCACTGACACTTCATTTCATTGACAGTTCATTTGACTGACAAGTATTATTAGCAAGAAAATGGAATATGCCCCTTCCCCACTGTAGGGCGACCCTGGAATTAGAATATATAGTTGGGGTGGGCACAGCCCCACAATGGGGTGTGGGGCAAAGCCCCCACTTCCTTTTCTTTTACTAAGCAATATTATTTCAAAACTTAACAATATCTTATGAAATGAAATGTTGGGCTGCGCCCACACCCCGATGTGGGGCTGTGCCCACACCCCCCAACTATATATTCTAACTCCATGGTGCACTACAGTGGGGAAGGGGCATATTCCATTTTCTTGCTAATAATACTTGTCAGTCAAATGAACAGTCAGTGAAATGAAGTGTCAGACAAATGAAATTTCAGTGAAATGGGGTCAGTGAAATGAAAGTCAGTGGATTGGAAGTTAGGTAAATGAAGTAGACCCATATATATATATATATATATATATATATATATATATATATATATATATATATATATATATATATATATGTGCATATATATATATATATATATATATATATATATATATATATATATATATTTATATATATCTATATATGTACCTACATATATATATATAGATATATATATATATATATATATATATATATATATACATATATATATATATATATATATATATATATATATATACATACATATATATACATATATTTATATATATATATAAATATCCACATATATCTATATATATATATATATATATATATATATATATATATATATATACAACAATATACATATATATATGTATGCATACATATACATATACATATAGATATATATATATATATATATATATATATATATATATATATATATATATAGATATATATATATATTGTGTGTGTGTGTGTGTATAGACAGATATATATCTATGATATGATACAGCACATAAGAGTGACATATATGACCACAGGCACCGCCAATGGGGATGAGGGGTCTCAATCAACATACGTGTTACATGTACCAATATCCCCCCCAGAGCCAAACAGGTGAAACATACAAACACACAAAAAAAGTAAACAAACTACTGCTTCAATATAAATCAGTCACCTTATAAACAAAGTCCAGTGCAAGGCTTTTGCAAAAAAAGCCAGAGAACTACACTAGTTTCCAGAAAGGCTGCATAAGCACTTTCGTTCCTTTCTTCCTCCATAAACAAATGGAACTTCTTTAGATACCACTGCTTCTCAAACCACAGGCAGGATACTACCAGTGGGAGAAATATTGTGGACCCGCTAACTCTAATCTAGAAACAAAGACAAGATTGTCCCTTGCGGGACAACCCAAAAATTATAGCATATTCGGATTCCTGTCATTATACCGATTCGTCAAGGCAGGGCATGTATGTTCTCGGACTACAAGGTTGGGAAAGCCTGATGATCCATGGGTCGAGACAACGTATGTGCCGTGTCCCGAGAAGTGGAGAGTGGGCAGTGTGTAGTGTTGTGGTTAGACCCGACCTGCACCCAGAGAAAGGAGGAGTGCTGCAGAGGAGGAGCGGGGGGAACGATAAGTATGAAATTATGGGTCGAGGTATGCCGGTGTTGGATGAAGCTGCTCTAATCGGACCGCCTCGTGGATGTAAGCAATAGTGTGAATTGGGTAGAGCATTCGCCTAATGAACACGCATTCCCAGTTCGAGTCCCACTGCAGCACAGTCTATTTTACATGGCAAAGCACATTATAACCAATTTTGTTGTTGCAAAACCCACTAAATAACACCAAATAACACATGGTTGCAGCTCCCTACTGTAGGCACAATGGCTGGAATTGGGGAAGGCACTCAATTTAGAGTGCAGCGCTCAGGCACCCAGGAGTCCAGATTCATGGTATGGCTCCTGGTAAAACACCATGAGGAGAGACTACTGCAGGGCCAGTACCAGGGCTCTTAGTATAAAGTGGAGGCATGGGACAGTCTCGCCCATGACCTCACCAGTGCCACTGGTATCCCCCAGACTAGTGAGCAGGTCAGGCATCACCATGCTGACCTGAAGCAGCGGTGGGGTGATCTTATAGACCAGTGAATCCAAGAAGCAAGGCAGATGGCCGATGCCCCAGCTCTAAGTACCCATTCAACTACATAGATAATGATTGCCTAGCTTGTGTATACTATGATGAAATCTTGCCCAAGACTACTCAAGTAGCTAAGTTTATTTGTGGAAACAACACAAAATAATGCTAACAGTCCAAAATGCGTTTTCGATCAACAATCTTCATCAGCAAAAACTGTTTTTGCTGATGAAGATTGTTGATCGAAAACGCATTTTGGACTGTTAGCGTTATTTTGTGCTGTTTCCACAAATAAACTTAGCTACTTGAGTACTTGGATTGCGTGCTTCCATTGTGGTGTCTTGGACAAGATTTCATTGTGGTTAATAGTTTCTTTGGTTTTGCCTGCATCTCCTTTGTGGTTTTTGTGTATACTATGGATAGGTAATGGCTAAATATCACTGTATTTCTCTGACAGCTGCAGATGTGCGGGCTGCAAACCAGCAAGCCCATGCTGCTACGCTGCAAAGGCTGCGCTGGGAGGCAGGTTAGAAAGAGAGGTACCTGTTACATGCCGTCAGGTCCAGGCTGTGGTACATAGGGAGCTCAACAAGGAGATTTGAGACCAGCTACTCCAGCTTGAGGGCTGCGTGGCGCAATTAGAGGGTGAGCCTGCCCTCCTACCCAGCCCTCAACACAGCCACCTTTGGGGACATGAAGGTGCAGTGGGGACTGCCCATGGGTGGGGACCTCAGTCCCACTGGTTCTAGTTGGAGGCTCATGGGCTTGCAACTTCCAAATACCCCTCCCCGTGTGTCATATACCACCCCTGTATGCATCTTGTTTGTCTTGTCTATTAACCTACCCGACCTACCTCCCGAAATATACCTACTACACCTCTCCAACATCCCACTCTCACCTGAAAAAGAAAAAAAATGGCAATCTGTTCCCACAAAAAAAATCTCGTCCCATACATAGCTGTCCATTTCGCACATGTGTCCACATATCATTGTTGTCCTCAACCCCACCCACGGGTTTGAGTGTCCAAATCTACCTCCAAATTCAGTGTATATGCACAGCTGTTGCTGTAGAAGAAATGGCCTGCTATAGACCTTCCCTTCAGCTGTCCTGCGCATCCCTGGCTATTTTCCCTACTGTCTATTCCTCTTTGTGCTCCTATTTTCACCACTTTCCTATCAACCCCTTTTTCTTTTCTTTTAAAGAAATTAGCATGGTGGTAAGTGGGAGTAGGCACTTTTAGGCAGCAGTAAGCAGATTTAAGCCTGTTTGCACGGCAGTAAGCAATGCCTACACTGGTTAAGCAATGTAAAAGCTAAATGAGAATAAGAAGCTATAACCGGACGTTAGCATTGCTTACCCTTGAGCAAACCACAGCAAACCTGGTTACAACTGCTTAAAAGTGCCTTAGTCACTCTGTATCCAACAGCTCTCATCCTGCCCAGCAACAAAATAATCTGCACTCCCAAGTTGCAAATCCTGGACCCTGCACACTATAGTCAAAGTGAGTTACCACTAAGCCATGGCAGATACACATACAGCAGAATGTCAAGCCTGGAATGTTGGTTCCACGGAACCAGGAGATGAGGCTGGGCAGGTGTGTGAGCAAACCACTGCTTTTCAAACCCATGGCAGGATGCTACCAGTGGGAGAAACAGTGTAGACTAGTTAAGTCTAACTTTGACACAACAACAGGTCCGTCCCTAGCAGGATGAACCAAAACTCGTGAGTCAAACTGTTGTCTACACATGCTTGACAGATGAACGAGGCAAGGCTCATATGTACGTGGACTAAACGGATGAAAAGCCTGAAGAAGCTTGGGTCGAGACGTATACTGGATGAGTACCGAGAAGTGGAGAGAGGGCAATGTGTGGGGGGGGGGTGGTATGGCTGGGCTAGCAACTGGAGAATGGATAGTTGCTGTGTATGTGGAGCTCGGGGGGTGGGGGAAGGATCCGTGAGTATGAAATTATGGAGGCTATATGCAAATGAAGCAGCACAGCAATAGTGTAGTGGGCAGAGAATCCGCTGAATATGCAGGAATTCCCAGTTCGAGTCCCACTGCAGCACAGTCTATTTTACATGGCAAAGCACATTATAACCACTTTTGTTGTTGCAAAACCCACTAAATAACGGGTTCCTATCAGCAGACCGAAGACGCATGTTTTCGAATGCGTCTTGGTCGAGCTGACAAAACTGAAACTGCAAAATATCGAAGCAGCATGTAAGCAAATTCTTTCACTGGGAAAGAATTCGTTTGGCCGCTTCGGTACTTTGCCATTTTCGGCACTGTAGTGCGGTCTCGGAGTTGGTATATTTAAGTAGGGGGTGTGGGGGGAACAGCCCTCCACGTCAGGGGGAGTTGGGAGCGAAGCCCCCCACTTAATCTCATGTTTTAATGTGCTTTCTTCTTTTGTTGTTGGAACAGTGATTTTTTTCCCTTGGAAAAAAATCGCTGTTCTGACAGTTTGGTTTTGTAAGCTTTCTCTTACATGGGGTCGATTAATCACCATTCACTTACCTAAGCATTCGGTGATCTAATATAGACCCTAAATAACACATATTTATGAACGAGAGGACTGTAGGAAATGCACATGTGAAGTGTCAGTGTCATAATGAATAAGGCACTACTCAGCACAAATAAGCAGTAGTAAGCATATGTAAGCACTAGTAAGTGTGTTTAAGTGAGTCTGCATGGGGGTAAGCACTGCCTACACAGATTAAGCAATATGGAAGCTAACTGAGTAGAAGAAAGTGTGACCGGAAGTTAGCAGTGCTTACCTCCACGCAAACACGTGCACACCCACTTTAAAGTGCCTTAATCACTCTGTATCCAACGGCCCGTGTTCTGCCCACCAACAAAATATACAGCTTCTGCAAGGCTCAAAACCAGGACCCTGCACACCATACACAAAGTGATTTACCACTAAGCCATGGCAGATATACATAACCCTGATGTTTTCACAAACATATCATCCAGCACAATCATTCAACAGTACAGGAAATGTAGTAATATCATACCACACAGCCTCTTAATGCAAGACTTCTGAGCAAAGTGTGCCAAAATGTGGGTACAATTAGGGATATATGTCAAATACTGCTCTTATACACTTAAAACGTAGCTAGTTAAACAGTTATACGTAGTACAACACATATTTTGAAGGAATTGAAGTCTGACACACAAAAGTGCCGGCATTAGTTACTGACTTCAATCCTGAGATCATCCATGTCAGTTGCCAAGAGAATGAGGTACAGGCCAAAATTATGAGCCGAACAAGCATGGACATATGAACAAATATATATCTGTAAATGTAGACCGATAGACAGCTATATATATATATATGTATATATATGTATATATATATATATATATATATATATATATATGTATGACTCACAAATAATCATATAACATCAATTGTATATAGATACATAAATATGTTCATATTTATGTATATATATATATATATATATATATATATATATATTTAGCTATAAATATACAGATATAATTTTTTATAGCATTTGAACATGGGAACAAAATCTTGAACCACTCACTACAACATAACAGATCATAAGCACTGTTAATGGGGGTGGAGGCTCAAATGAGGGATATCTGGTAATTAGTGCTATGTTACCCCCCCCCCTACAATATGGATATGCTATGCAATGCAATATCCAGTACATGCAGTTCTTGACTTCAGGACCTTCCACAACACAGCTACAATGCTTTAACTGTAAGCCAATTCACCTGACAAATGTCAGGGCAATTTCTGTAACATATCATGCAGAAAAGTCATTCTACCCTAGGGAATGATATATATATGTATATATATATATATATATATATATATATATATATATATATATATATATATATATATAGAGAGAGAGAGGTATATATATATATATATATATATATATATATATATGTATATATATATATATATATACATATATATATATATATATATATAAAATATACACAGATAAAAGGTATTAGTAGCCATACATATGTAGACGTAGTGTGGAAGTACTGGATGCAAAGTATATCCCTCAGCCACAAGCCCTGTAACTGGTACCTGTGAAATGTGTAGTGTGGCAACCATTCCCACAAATGAGAATACTTACATTACACATATACACATTCACAACTCTAAGGACATGACACCACACACAGGTATGCATACACAGAAAACCTTTATTTGTGTACTATATAATAATGTATGCCATTACTTACAGCACATATATTTTGAAATATGTAATCAGTGATAAATGCATGGCCCACACAAAACAGTAGATGCATTGCTTGCAATGTGGATATATAACATACTATGCTGTCCAGGCCTAGGCCTGCAATTAGTACAACAGTAGACAAAGGATTTGCCTTTAAGATAAGTAACAATCAACAATACAGATGTAGTTCAGCAGCCACCAATAACACCCTGTAGTCAAGCCCTAGGGGCAAATGTATTAGTTGTGGTAATGTCAATGTATCTGTCACATGTATGGACCCTGACCAACATATTTTGCGGGAGTCCACAATATGACTGGGATAATAGCAGGAATGCTAGCAGTAAATAATGATAGGCCATTGCCTAACAACCTCTAACTGTATCACAGCAGGACAAAGCCTGCCATACATGTGAAGGACAGAGGCAGTAACACAGGGCCATATTTGCAATATTGCTGTTACACACCCTGGAAACTGCTGGTGTTACAGGATTTGTTGCAACATACCCTTATGCAAGAATAAGACATCAGAAACACAAATGGATGTAGCCATGTACTGATAGCACGCAACAGACAGACTGCTAGTGAAATATCTAGGACAAGACTTGTGTGGTGCACAGACAAAACCAAATAGACAATCCACTGGCCATCATGTTGATAGGCCCACAGTTGAGAGCTATGCAGACAGACTGCATTCCTTCCTAACCTACTATGTACACACAAACACTGCAAGACCAGCAATATACAATGCACATAACAACACTACTCACTCTGTCTGTAGGTCTGGAGCCTTATACAAATGTGTAGCTGGCCTCTGTCTGCAATTCCTGCTGTAAGAGGTATTGCTATCTGCTGTCTGTAACACTGCTGCCCACATACAGGAAGGATGTCCCCCATACTGGAAAGGTTAAGAGAAAACACTCACATGAGTCAGTATTTTACAGTACTGGGTTGCCATGACAGTGGTTATCCGAACTAGTACACAGCAGGCTGCATGCAGTTAGCAACTGTTGCACACTAATAATACCTGGTGGTGCTGAGTTCACATGGCCACATACTATCCAGTAGATGGTGACATACATCTGTACAACATACCACTGCTTTGTCAGACATACACAACAGTTATGCTGGCCTGGCAGCAGTGTGTCATGCAAATAACTGGACATAGCACACTGGGTAATTACAGTAGGCTGCTAGGCATGTCACAAAGCACTGGGCAAACTACAGGCAGACTGCCACAACATTGGACTATATATTGTTTGGGGGAATACACATGTACCTGCGATTATAACGGGCTCGACACACAGGTTACAGCAGAGCATAGCAGACTCCTGTGAGAAAATGCATACCCACATCCAATGTCAATGCAGCCACAATCACATATGATACACAAGCTTAACATGACACTGTAACAACTGATAAAAAACATCCTCATATGTGCCACTCACACACTGACCCTACAAACACTGGTCATGGCACAATGTGGTTCGATGGCTGTCTGTGGTATGGGACACGTGTGGGTGCATCTGGACCTACAGACATGTGAGCCAGTAGGGTACCATACACTGGAGCAGCAGATAACATCAGATGGAATGGGACCAAGAACAATGGTGTCTACCACAGTCAGTACAGAACCCAAGGTATGTAAGCGCAATACACACACTGTCGGGAATCATCCTAACTCAGGGGTCTGCAACCTGCAGCTCTGGAGCCACATGTGTCTCTTCCACCCTGCTGTAATGGCTCCCTGTACCTCTGAGGATTAATGGACACTCTACAGCACAACACACACACACACACACACACACACACACAGAGTGATCAAGCAATCCCAACACAGGAACACAATTATGGACATATGTTAGGTATTGTTCTTATACACTTTGTTATTTTGTATCTGTTATAACTATATATGAAACCGTATATGCTCCGCTGTCTCCAATTTAGGAGTTAGATAGCTGTTGTGCCTCCAGATTAATTTAGTTTGGTGGGTGAGGGGTCAGGACTGGATCTTTGGATAGTGACGGTTGCAGACCCCTGCCCTACATACACAGACCACAGTGCTAAACACACAAACATGGAATGTCAAAGTAATGTCCTCAGCAACAACCCCTACTACACACAACATGTCCAGTAGTCTGTTATCTGACTGGTTTGTTATCAGGTATGATGTCAATACATATAGGTGTACAGAACATTTGCACCATATATATGTGGGCTTCATCTGCACAGCACATGTGTGCACCTCTGCAGTCAAGAGGTCAGTGTATATAACAGTGTTATATGCCCCTGTAATCAGTGTATGGGGGGTATGCACCATGAGTATCCTAGGGTGTTACAACATGTGAGGAATACCAGTAGTAAGCTGCCTTAAAGTATACGTATGTATATTACCATACATTTCACCTTGTGAACATTGCTGGCCTACTGCTTACTGCCATCAGTGTGATTGTGATGATTTCAGTTATGCATTGTTAAGGAACAGATACCGGCCATTGTGTCAACCTAGGTTTTTTCCTCCTAATGATTGCATGCAGAGTGTATGTAGAGGCCACTGGGCTGTACATCTGCATTACATACTGTTGATTGCTTGTTATCCTGTGGCCCAGTCTGTCTTTCCAGTTGTACTACTTGAAGGCCTTGGCGTGGACAACAACAGATGTGATGTTTCGGATTACTGTAATAAATGATCTGTTTGAGAGTTGCATTACTCTGTTTGTATGTATTTCAAAGCATAATCAGCTATATGACATGGCATATACAACTGTAACAGTACACAAATAAACCTTTCTTATGTATACAAACCTGTGTGTTGTGTTACATCCTTTGACTTCTCTGTGGGTATAAGTTTCAGGCAACAATTGTCTTTGGTATGGGTGACTCATACACTGTCCATCGGATGAGGTTGCAACTGCAGGGATACTGGCTGTTCAATACGGTGTGCACCCTCTGACTATGTGTAGGTACATATATACCCATATATAAGTATCTGCATACATGTGTGTGTATGTATATGTATCTGAGGACTGTTTATTGCTTACACATATGTACATTCACTATGGTAGCCAGACTGTACTGCATGATCTGTTATCAATACCAGCCTGAAATAATACATGTGGGATGGCTTACTGTTAACATCTTGTGGCCATGTAGTGTCAGGTCCTGGTTATGGCATTTGCAACAGTTGGTACTGTATTGCAGGGCTGACCTGTTTTGCTAGTTGGGGGATGTCAATACGTGTAAGACTTATGTTTCTTGAGTCCCCTCACCCCCATTAACCATGCCTGTGTTCATATATGTCTTTGTTATGTTCTCTATTATATCTATGTATATTATATATATATATATATATATATATAGACAGATAGATATATACACATATATATCTGTATATACATATCTATATATAGATCTGCCCAGCAACAAAATGAACAGCCTCTGCAAGGCTCAAACCCAGGTCCCTGCACACCATAAACAAAGTGATTTACCACTACGCCATGACAGATATACATACATCTGATGTTTGCAGAAACATATCATCCAGCCCAGTCATGCAACAGTAAAGAGAATGTATACCCACAGCTAGATGTATGTGTGTGTGTAAATATATTACTATGTAAACAGATACAACATATCTATATATATATATATATATATATATATATATATATATATATATATATATTTCAAAATATTTAAATATATATACATATATCTGAACATATATATATGCAAATGCCTATATTGACACATATATATGCACCTATATGTCTACATTTACACAGCAAGGTACATATATGTATGCAGATATATAGTTATGTAGGTATATACAGACATAGTCATACACATGTAAGCTGCTATATATCTATATAGGTATATGTGGCCATACATCTGTAGATAGCAATGGTAGATTAACAAAAACAGATATGTCTACATGCACTGTTAATGGGTTTGAGATGCCACAAACAATATACATCTTGTATGAATAGGCATACCCCCCCCACCCCAGCCAAACAGGTCTGGCCTGCAATACACTAACAAGTGTTGGAGATCCCAATTACTCCAAATGCAGTATAGCAGCACTTACAGTCTGTAGTCAGGTCAGGCACATCACCCTCCTGTGTCTTGCCCTGTTTCCACAGTGTATGTTGTTACAGGTAAACCCCAATCCATCGGCTGTTTGCCAAACAACAGTTCTAGTTCCTGCTGACAGTGAATGAAAAGGTCCAACACCAACATGATGTTCCTAGATATTGGAGTGCGTTTCCATGCAGTTGGCTATGGGAATGTTACCACAGCTGTTCCACATGCAATCAGCTAGGGAAGGCCTGCAATTCATGCAGAGACCATCAGCTGATCATGAGCATCACTTAAAATACACATGCTGCTGCCTAAGCAAAGCAGGTGTAGGTCTACACATCCACCAGAGAGGGAGTGAGAGAGGTAGACATAGGCAAAAACAAGTCAGGGAGGGGTGATTAAGTAAAACCTAAACATGTTTGTGTCACACACCTACCAGCACAAGGTATCAAACCCCTGAAAACTATGTTGTGCTATCACAATTCTATGCAATCATTGATGCACCACATGGGTTACCTGTTGTGGAGCCCTCAGAACATATATGTGATCGTGAGTGACATCTGCAACAGGGATACGGTTGCTATACAGTAGGTGACGTGCACATGCCTGTCAACATGAACAGGTACCAGCGTCAACACAGCCACACTCTCACAGGGATGCACACAAAGTGACACACTTGGTAGGGCCAGGAGTACAACTCATCAGTAGTGAGATTGCCACAACACATCACTGTGCAGGTATCACATGCACCACATGGGTCATACGAAGGTTGTATGGGCAAAGGGTATGAGGAGGTGTCTGACATAAGACAGCATGCTTCAGTATGCCAATGGGGGATGTAGTGAGTGTGGATGTGAACATACGCACCATACAATACACACACAAACACACAGGGTGCCAGTACTGACATGCATGGGTGCATGTCTGCACGGTTGTGTGGTGGTTGACTGTGCCAGATGGCTATACAAGGCTAAGCGATGGGTATACCTTGGCAACAGGCCACATGACAGTGGTCTGCATTGTGGCTCAGGGCTGTAGTTTCTGCATTTGCCCACACAGGTGGGTATTGTATCTCACATCCAGTCACCTGTGTGACTATTTTGTGTGGCCAATGCTGTGCATCACTTGCCATGTATGTGTTCCTTAGTCCATGAAATGGATGGTGTCTGGGATGTGCACACCTCCCACATGCATGTACAGTGACATGGAACTGTACCTGGGGTGTCTGGTTCATGTTGTGAACACAGAATATCATCAGATGTGCCAGTCTTGCCCATCTGTGGCAGGAACTGGTAATGAGCAGCAGGTTTACCTTGCACCTACACTGATAGCATGCTAATGGCATTCCCTAGTGTCAGTGGCATCTGTCCATACAGGGCATGTTGTCAGGCATGTTATGTCCTTTGTGGGTCACATGTGATGGCATCACAGGTGTTGCAGGTGTCCATTGGGGAACATGTGGGAGGTGCACTGTCTGCATGTACGTGCATATTGGCAAGATGGACAGGGTGCCATGCCCTCTGTAGCTCACTGCTATCACACCATAGTTACTATCAGTGGCCAATATGCAGTGTACTACCCACATATTGGCTGTTGCCTAGGCATGTGTGTGTGTATGACACATGGGTTGAGAGTGTGCTCTAGGTAATACTGGGGTTGCTAACTGTAACTGCCTGGCCTTGATGTCACATGTATGGGTATGGCTTTGCACCCCAGCATCTCAGCTATTTCACATCTGCTACCCCTGTATGGTGGACATTGTGATATATAGTAGGGCCACTACATAAAAAATATGCAAAACCCACTCCACATTGACCACAGGTGTCACACACTCGCAACCACCTCCACACAGGATACGAGTTACACACACACACCCACACAACCACCTCCTCACAGGATATGTGTTACACACACACACACACACACACACACACACACACACACACACACACACCTGTCATGTCTGGGAGTAGAACCCCTACCTAACTAGTTTATTACATTACAGCACTACGCAGTTATAGTATGCGTCATGGAGATTACTGGAGTACTTCTTCCCCAAAGGTGTATTTCACACAGAATGACATCAGCAGGATTTCCAAAGTAGGCCATTTGAAATGTCCTGTATGTGACTAGCCTAAAATGCATTGCTCCCTACACAGACAGTGGCACACACACACACAAAACATCCACAACTGACATGTGTGGGTATAGAACCCCTAACAGAGGTCTATATCACACTACAGCATGGACCTGTTATAGAATGTACCACGGGGATTACTGGGAAGCCCTTCCCCAAAGGTGTATTTCGCAATGAATGACATCAGCAGGATTGCCAAAGTAGGCCATTTGACATGTACTGCGTGTGATTAACCTAAAATGCATTGCTCCCTACACAGACATTGTAACACGCACAAAACATCCACAACCGCCATGGGTGGGATGGAACCCTAACACAGTTCTACATCACACTACAGTAGTACACACAGTTATGGCATGCACTATGGAGATTACTGGGCTACAACCTTCCCAGAGGTGTATTTCTAGGTGGATGGCATCAGCAGCCTTGCCAAAGTTGAGTATATGACTTGTAGGCAGTGTGAGTACCCTTAAAAGCATTGCTCTCTACACAGACACAGTCAGACAGACACACACTTGCCATGTCTGGGATTAGAACACCTACCTAACTACTTTATCACACTACAGCAGTACGCAGTTACAGGATGCACTACTGAGATTATTGGGCTACAACCTTCCCAGAGGTGTATTTCTAGGTGGATGACATCAGCAGCCTTGCCAAAGTTGAGTACATGACTTGTAGGCAGTGTGAGTACCCTAAAAAGCATTGCTCTCTACACAGACAGAGTCAGGCAGACATACAGACACACACTTGCCATGTCTGCGATTAGAACACTTACCTAACTACTTTATCACACTAGAGCAGTACTCTGTTACAGGACGCACTACGGAAATTATGGGCTACAACCTTCCCAGTGGTGTATTTCTAGGTGGATGACATCAGCAGCCTTTCCAAAGTTGAGCATATGAATTGTAGGGTGTGTGTACCTTAAAAAGAATTACTCTCTACACAGAGTCAGACTGACACACACACACGTGCGTGCACACACACACACACACACACACACACACACACACACACACACACACACACACACACACACACACTTACCCTAAAAAGCTTTGCTCTCTACACAGACAGAGTCAGACAGACAGACAGACACACACTTGCCATGTCTGGGATTAAAACACCTACCTAACTACTTTAGCACACTACTGCAGTACACAGTTACAGGACGCACTACGGAGATTACTGGGCTACAACCTCCATAGAGGTGTATTTCTAGGTGGATGACATCAGCAGCCTTGCCAAAGTTGAGTATATGACTTGTAGGCAGTGTGAGTACCCTATAAAGCATTGCTCTCTACACAGACAGAATCAGACAGACACACACACTTACTTGCCAGGTCTGGGATTAGAACACCTACCTAACTACTTTATCAAAGTACAACAGTATGCAGTTACAGGGCGCGCTATAGAGATTACAAGGCTTCAATTTTCCCAGAGGTGTATTTCTAGGTGGATGACATCAGCGGCCTTGCCAAAGTTGAGCATTTAAATTGTTGAGAGTGTGACTACCCTACAAAACATTACTCTTTACACAGTCAGACAGACATGCACACAAACACACACACAGTTGCCAAGTCTGGGATTCGAATTCCTACCTAACTAGCTTATCACACTACAGCAGTATGCAGTTATGGGACATGCCATGGAGATTACTAGGCTACAACTCTCCTAAAGGTGTACTTCACATTGGATGACCTCAGCCAGCTTGTCATAGTAGGGCTATGGGGAGGGCAGTGTGTGTGCATGGGCCATAACCCATTCATCTAGGGGTTGACACTCCACATGCGGGCACACACAGGGTCATATTTCACAGGTACATGTAATACAGTTGCTAGATGACTACTTCCTTGTACAGTCATGCTGCACAGCTGGCACGTGCACCACATAGTCTGTAATGCTGACAGATACTGGTGGCTAGTATCTGCAGTGAGTGGCATCTGCACCTCATGTATTTGAGGCCCTTTGGCTGTCTGCTGGGTTGGACAGGCCTGGATGGCTCCTTGTCACAGTCACCCTCTTCCACACATCTATGTCTGTCTACCTTTGGCGTATTATAGTGTGTTGTCCTTACATATATGTCTGTATTCCTATCCACAGTGTCTACAAGGCATGAGTGGTACATACTGATGAGTGTCTGCACTAACAACTGCGACTGCCAGATATGTCTGGTCCACTGGTGCTTGCAGACATGGCCTTAATGTGTTTAAGTGTATAAGCATGCCTAGTAATGCAGTCTGTATTGCATGTGTGGGTCAAGTCCAGGCAGTTTGTACTGCAGTGCTGACCTTTGTGTTGTACACCGACAGGTAGCATGCTGTCGCTGCTGGGTATCCATCGATCATCTGGTATTGACTGTTACTACATTTCTGCATAGTGGGGGGGCACACCTAACTGTTTCTACATTTCTACACAGGACTTGTGGGGCACACGTGACTGTTATTATATTTCTATGTAGGATGGGGGGAGGGCACACCTCACTATTTCTACACTTCTACACAGGATTGGGGAGGGCACACCTGACTGGTACTATATATCTATGTAGGATGGGTGGCACACCTGAACCTTGTATACATTTGCTAGGACTGTACTGGTATGTCGGGTACTCCATTTCAGTCTGCAGTCTTACCTATCGTGCTGGCTAGAGGCATACCAGTGTACTACAGATCTTAGCTTTTAATTACTTACATATTAGTGTCTGATTTCCTAGCCTTCACAACTGATATCCCACTGCCTGGCCTGCTGTAGTCTGTCTGTGTAGGCCTGGGGGGGAGGTTACACATAGGCCTCATTCAGAAGCCATAGCACAGCATTTGTTTGTGTTTGTCTACACCTGTCCTGCTGGCTCTGACTGTTGTTGGATATGTGACCTTCCCCTGACAGGCATGTGTGAGTCACTTATCCTGTGGGTGTCCCAGTATTGAGGGTGGTGCTGGCTATGTCGGATGCACATAGTACACTCCCTACCCATAGTTAGGCACAGGTAGTGTAATGTTTGGCATCATTTTTACTGTATGTGAGAGTCAGTGAGAGGTGTTATTCCCTGGATCCCTCCCATGTCAGTGTAAGTGCAATACGTTGCCTCTTTGCCAAGGCCTGGGCATACTGGGCACACCTCCTTCTGCCTTACTGGGGCAGGCTCAGGTTGTTCCTCCTCCGAGTCACTCTGTGCCCATGCAGGCCTTGGAAATGGTGGGGTGCTGTGTGGCCCTGACCCTTGCTGTTTCTGCTGCAGCTGTTTCCGCAGGATTATACTGTGTAGCATGGCACATACAAGGACAATTTGGGCACATGTAGCTGGTGAGTACTGCAAGGCTCCACCGGATGTGTCCAGGCACCGGGACCGTGACTTGAGCATCCCAAACACACGCTCTATTACGATTCTTGTTTGTGCGTGTGCCTCATTATGGAGTTCTTGTTCAGGTGTGTGCGCATTTCTGATAAGTATCATCAGCCACGGCTCCAGTATGTATCCAGCATCCCTCACTAGGTGATCATGTGGGATGTCCCCATTGGAAAATCTCTGGTACAGCTGCATTAGATGCCAAATGTGGGAATCATGACAGCTTCCAGGGCAGCCAGCACACACGTTCACTATTATGTCCTGGGCATTGCACATGACTTGGCAGCTGATGGAGGGGAAACCCTTGCAGTTGATGTAGACCCTACCCTGCTCACCGGGTGGTGCTTTGATGCATATGTGCGTGCAGTCTATAGCATCCACTACCTCAGGGTATTCTGCTATTTGGTGGAAAAGTTGCATATTGCTGGCTAAAGCCTCACGGGTGTTGGGGAAATATACGTGCTCACCGACATGTGCTAACATGGCATTCAGGAACTGGTAGAGTACCCTGGATGCTGATGCCTGTGAAATCCCCATCATATCCCCAGTTGGCCTTTGGAAGGTACCTCTAGCTAGTATTCTTAGGACTACACATGCCTTGGTATCAACTGGGACGGGTTCCCCTCTGTTAGTTCTGTGTGTGAGGCGTGGCCGGCACAGCTCAACAATTTGCTGTAGGAGGTCCCTGTCCACCCTATAGTGCTCCACTATCTCCAGCTCATGTAACCCTTGGTAGGTTACCCTGGGTCTGTACACGCTTCTCCGTCTCCTCACTGTGGGTTCCTCGGCAGCATTCACATCCTCACCACCCTCAGCCTCTTCCACAAGTTGCTGTATGATAACTATTGCAGCCCCTAACATTTTGCTGTTGTGACAAAGTTCCCCAGTTGTTTACACCGGTGGT
Source organism: Protopterus annectens (assembly GCF_019279795.1). Taxonomy (NCBI): domain Eukaryota; kingdom Metazoa; phylum Chordata; order Ceratodontiformes; family Protopteridae; genus Protopterus; species Protopterus annectens. Next base: position 270,839,601 of record NC_056736.1, on the reverse strand, counting down.
GTAGGGTGTGGGAAAAACCAGAGGGGTAGGTGTTTGCATAGTTTATAGTAGTGTTCTGGGCTGGGCCGGTCTGCTGCCTGTGTAATTGGCTGGTTCTGATACATTTCATCTGCCAGCTAAGCTAGTACTCCTTGATTACCTTCTTACTGCCGTTTTCCTTTCCCATTGCCTTCCTGTTTCAGCCTGGGGGCACACCGCACAAAGTGCTCAGTTGTGCTATTTCCTAGTTTAACCTCCTTTTTCTTCCTGTACATCCCGGTGCGAGGTGCGCACATTAGACACACCCCCTAGCTAAGTTCTGCTAAGCTAGAAGCAGACCCGAGCCACAGGGCTCTAATCCACTTACAGTATGCCTGACAACCCCCCCCCCCATGATGTCATTTACCTCCTAGGCTTGCACCAAGCTATTCCTACTCTTACACTGTTGGGACCTGATTCACATGCTCGGGTAAACCTGGCTTCACTGTCGTTTCCCTCATTTGCATAGGATTGCCTGCTAATGCATAGTTACATGTCTCACACTGAGCCTCCCCCTTTAGCAACCACTACTCACTGGCCAGGTTGTCTTCTGCCTGCCATTGACTTGCATGGCAGAATACTGATTTTAGTTAGAATGCTTAATTTAGGTTCATTTTGTTATTTCCCCCCGATCCCGTTTGTGCGCCACTGCCCTACGCTTAAACAGCTGAGATCGGCAAAATAAAAATAAAAGTTGATTTTTTAATTTTTTTATATTGTTTGCAATGCCAATGGTCTTATACTTGGCCATTGGCATGCTTACTACATGATATGCAGCCTTTATTTCGAGCTGTCATAGCTCCGTTTTGAATTTTGCAGAAATGCACTCGGTTACTAACCGAGTATATTTCTGCTGATTGCAGTAGGCCTGCACGGACGGTCGCAAGCTTCCTAGATCACAAAATCAACTCATTTGCAAGGCTTTCTCCTGCAAATGGGGTGATTTGCATGCAAGATCTACGTCCGTGCAGGATTAGTGCAGGAGCTCTCATGTATGTCTGCTTGAGCTCCTGCACACTGATCTTGCACTCCGTGCAAGCTTTTAAGAGTCCGGGGGGATTGTCCAACAGGCAGCATGTGTTCTAAACTACAACTACACAGCTCTAAGTGTGTTTGTTAATTTGGTTATGAACGTTATGATATTTTTCACATTTTTGTACAAACTCTGTAAGGGAACATGAAAGAGTGACTGGCATCCTTTTGATGCTGACAGCAAAATCCACAGCAGAGAAATGACAGGCTGCAGCAAACTGTAGTTTGAAGTCTTTTAATAACCTTTAACCTTTTGATGCTGGCACTAACACTTACAGCATGATCACAGGATATGAAGTACATGTAAGCAGATATAGAAATCTTTTGTATTTTCTTTTTCAGACTGTCAAAAGTATATTTCTTATATTTTTATCATCATCTCTGCAGGACAGCATGGGAACATGATGGGTGAAGTATGGTTTCCAAGCTTGCATTACTACACACATATTTGCTAGCAGGGAGTATGTGTCTGTAGACCAGCTGTAGAGCAGTAACACTTTGCTCATTAATTACATTACGACTAATATATTTTCATATATTTATGAATAATTCTATAAGAGATTACTGCAAAGTGATAAGTAAGGTCTCATTTTGAGGCTGTCATCAATACTTACAATTTAATCACAGCACATGAAATACATACATCACACGTGGGCAGATATATCGACTCATTTATATCTTCTTCTTCTTTCGGCTTTTCCCAGTTAGGGTCACCACAGCAGATCATCTGTCCGCTCATGATTGGCAGTGGAGTTTTATGGTGTCGAGTTGCCAGCCCGGCGCCCAACCTTCCACAGAAGGCACACACACACATGCACACACTCACACCTAGGGCCAATATAGAGTGTCCAATCCACCTAATGCATGTCTTTGGGATGTGGAAGGAAACCAGAGCACCCGGAGGAAACCCACGTGACCACAGGGAGGACATGCAGACTCCACACAGAAGGCAGCCCAGCCAAGAATCGAACCGAAGAACCTCTTGCTGTGAGGTGGCAACGCTAACCGCTGCACCACTGCAGCCACCCTATATCAACTCATTTATATGACATATGAAAATTATTACATTTCTAATATTTTTACCAGTATCTCTGAAAGAAAGCATTAAAACATGATATACAAGGCATTGCTCCAAACCCTGCATTACTGCAAACACAGAGGACAAAAGATAGTACATGTATGTATATGTTGTTGCATAAATTTGTTCAAGAATCAATTTGCAGTTCAACTGCAGCACAGCAATTTTAGAAAGAACTGGGAATTCATAGATGGCATATTAAAAAGTTGGTCTGAAAACATTAGGAAATGGTAAAGTTAAATGGATCTCTAACAGCAAAACAGTTACATGAAGAACATACTGTGTCCAAAAATGAAGTGCCAAAGCAGCAGAAGTAAACGGTACTTCAAGTTTTCATCTGCTTGGACTATTCCTACGCTTCATTGTCTCAGACAATGTCCCAAACTGCCACTACACAGACAGACTACTTAAGTAGCATAATAATAAAAATAATTTGTACTGCTAAATTTATGCAACACACTGCTAACTGAAGGATAACTATACTGCTCTACAGTTTAAAGGCTCTGCTATTGCAATTACCAGACTGCAAATAAAGATTTTTTATGCATTTGCATACTCTTATGCTATGGGTACTCTGCTACTGAAACAATCCCGGGATTCAGTAAGGTTCCGTGCAGGAATAGCTTATTCCTGCATGGAAACAACTGTTTAAGGGCAGCACAGCAGCATGCCATGCATGTCCTAAATAGGCACGGAGCATGGATGAGTGCAGGGATGTGTCTGAGAACAGAGCTCTCACAATATACACACCCCTGCACTCAAGAATTGTGGTTCAGCAATTACAATGAGCGAGAACGCTCATAGGGGGTTGCATACCTCTCCACTGTACAGACCTTCGCAGAATGTCCACATTTTTCACTCATACTTTTGGCCTGTACCTCATTTGTCCTGCCAAATCACTGGGATGATCTCAGGATTGAAGTCATTAAATGATGGCATACATTTGAGTTTCAGACTTCAAATCCTTCAGAAAAGTGGTATTAAAACAAATCCTGTTACTCTAGCAACTTACTTAAGTTTATAAGAGCAATATTTAAAATATGTCCCTAGTTGTACCTCATTTTGTCAAACTTTGTCCAGATATTTTGCATGTAGAGGTTGAGTGGTATAGGGGGCTGCTAGGATGTCTGCCAAATGTGTAGATGCACGCAGAAATCCACAGCAATATGTGAAACCTGACTCTTCCTAAAGAAAATAACACTAGATTTTTTTTTTTTATCAAACAGATTAAACTTAACCATAGCTGCGCGGGTTTGCCCATTGCTTAGCTGCGCATACTGTAGCTTAAATAGCACAAGAAGATAAATAGCAAGATACAGTGAGATGAAGCAGTACTGCAATAGTGTAGTGGTCAGAGCGTTTGATTTGCGAGCAGTCATTCCCAGTTCGATCCTCACTGTAGTAAATTCCATTTTCTATGTGAAAGCAATTTATGAACATTTTGTTTTGCTGTATAACCTACTAAATAACATATATTTCTGAGCTGGAGTACTGCATTAAGTGCAGATGTGACGTGTCATTGTAATAATGTGGTAAAATCCACAGATAAACACAAGTGCCCCATACAGTGTACATACACATGAATCAGGGATACTAAACAATGTTATAATGTGTAATGAATGATAAATCCATGCCATACAGCAAATAGTGTAAAATATGTATAAAGTGTCCAAATCAACCACTTTTCCAAGACCCATGTGTCATTTCTTTCTAAATTAGTGCAAGGGTAAGTGGGAGTAATCCGATTTGCGTGGCAGTAAACAATGTGCATACAGGTTAAGCAATTTTTAAGCTAACTCTCTGTAAGCATATTTAACCGGTAGTTAGCATTGCTTACCATTGCGCAAACCCACTTACAACTGCTTAAAAGTGCCTTAATCACCCTGTATCCAACAGCCCATGTTCTGCCCAACAACAAATTAAACTGCCCTTACAGGTCTTGAACTCAGGACCCTGTACACTATAGTCACAGCAGTTAACCACTAAGCCATCACAGCTGTACATAAAATTAAGGTATACTTAAATAGATCTTCACTGTAGCAAAATCACAATTTACATGTGAAAGGAATCTATAAACAGTTTTATGTTGTATAACCTACTACATAACATATATATGTGAACTGGAGTACTGCATTAAATCCAGATGTGAGGTGTCATTGTAATAAAGTGGTGAAATCCCCCAATCAACACAAGTACCCTATACAGTGTACATACACATGAATCATGGATACTAAAAAAATATAGAACATATAATGAATGACAAATCAACGCCAAACAGCAAATAGTGTGCAAATTTAAAAATGAGCAATGCTAAGCATTGCGCACCTCTGCTTACTATGTGTAAGCAATGCATAGCCCAGCTAAATAGATTTGCCCATTGGTATACCCCTTTTGGCAATGCCAACCTTAGGTAAGCAGGTTTGCCCATAGCTTAGCATTTTCAAAACCGTCCAATCATGGCAAAGTGTGGGAAATCGGCCCTATTTAAACCCCACAGATGGGAATACATCTCATAACTGGTTGCAGCTTCCTCCTGTAGGCAAAATGGCTGGTGTCAGAGAAGGATCGAGCTTCCAAGCGCAGCACTAGGGCATCCAGGAGTCCAAGTTCATGGCAGGACTCCTGGTAAAAGACCATGAAGAGAGACTTCTGCAGGGCCAGTACTAGGGTTCCCAATATAAAGCAGAAGCCTGGGACTGTCTCGCCCGTGACCTCACCAGTGCCACTGACATCCCTTGAACTGGTGAGCAGGTCAGGTATTACTATGCTGACCTGAAACGGAGGAAGAGGGAGCTCTTGGATCAGTGGATCCAAGAAGCTAGGTAGGGTGATGTCCCAGCAGTGTGTAAGTACTCATTCTACTACCTGTTTAATAATTGCCAGCTCATGTATATTATGGATAGCTATGGCTAAATATTTCTCTTATGTCTTTGACAGGGGCAGCAGAGTAGGCTGTGAATCGGGAAGCCCATACGTGTACACTGCAGAGGCTGTGTCGCAAGGCAGGTTAGTAATAATCTTGCATGTACTGTCATCAGAAATCAATCTAAAAGTAGTATAAAGTTAATTGCCAGTATAAAACCAGTATTGTGTATGGGATGTACTGAATAAACCAGACAACATGGCAGGAAGAGTCTCATATAGATTGGATGTAGATAAAAGGGTAACAGCCTGGCAATAAAGGTCTAACTCCTGGACTGCTTGTGTTTACTCTGGTATCATAGGGTAATGTAGTGTGGCACTCTCTTAATAGTACTGTTATATTAAGCACTATTACCCACACTGTGCTACATAAATAAAATGTGTAGGAACATCTGTATATGACTGTTGTAGTCACAAGGTTATATTGTACAACTGAGGGAGACTTAGAAAACAGTGAAAAGATACACAACAAAATCCAAACAGCACACTCAACTGAGACGTAAAATGTTGCATTTTAGCACACACAGCCATGGTTCGAATCCTGGGAGTGGTAGTAAGCTATATGCAGAATCATACCTCTCAACTGTACAGATTTTATCAGAAAGTTCAGATAATTGGCTTACCTTTCCTGCTTGTCACCATGTTCCCCCTAGTAAATTGGTGGGATGATCGCAGAAGTTTAGGCAGCAAATAATAACATACAACTGATTGTCAGACATCATAACCATCAGAAATATATCTATAAGAACAAACCTGTCACTCTAGCAACTCACCAAACTGTTATGAGAGTAATATGCAAAGTATGTCCCATCTCTACCCCTATGTTGTGAAGCTATG